>NW_025212182.1:2274-4609 GCF_004010195.1 Chiloscyllium plagiosum
AACGATTTTATCAACCTCTATGGTCACCTCTCAGCATCCGATTCTACAGTGAAAACAGCCTCAGTCTATTCAGCCTCAACCCTGGCAACATCTTTGCATCTTTTCTGAATCCTTTCAAGTTTCACAATATCATTCCAATAGCGGGGAGACCAGGACTGAAAGCAGAATTCCAGAAGTGGCTGAATCAATGTCCTGCACAGCCGCAAAATGACATCACAATTCCTGTACTCGATGCAAGACCAATAAAGGCAAGTACACCAAACACTTTCTTCACTACCCTGCCTATCTATGATTTCACTTTCAAGGAACTATGAAACTGCACTCCAAGGTGTCTTTATTCAGCAACACTCCCCAGGACCTTCCCATTAAGTGTATAAGTCCCACCCTGATTTGCTTTTCCAAAATGCAGAACCTCACATATATCTAAATTAAACTTCATCTGCCACTCCTCAGCCCATTTGATCGGAGTCTCATTGTACTGTCTTTTCTGAATCCTTTCAAGTTTCACAATATCATTCCAATAGCGGGGAGACCAGGACTGAAAGCAGAATTCCAGAATAGACTTTGCTGTCTATTGCACCTCCAATTTTGGTGTCTATTGTAAACTTACTAACCATAGCTCCTATATTCACATAGAAATCATTTATATAAATGGCAAAAAGCAGTGGACCCAGCACCCAGCCTGACAGCATATTGCTCATCACAGGCTTCCAGTCCAAAAAGCGGCCTCCACTATGACACTGACTGCTCAGCAAGGTTAGAGCTCGTGGCATACAGGGAGAACTAACCATTTGGATACAGAACTGGCTCAAAGGCAGAAGACAGAAGGTGGTGATGGAGGGTTGCTTTTCAGACTGGAGGCCTGTGACTAGTGGAGTGTTACAAGGATCACTGCTGGATCCACTACCTTTAGTCATTTATATCAATGACTTGGATGTGAACATAGGAGGTATAGTTAGTGAGATGACACCAAAACTGGAGTTGTAGTGGACAGTGAAAAAGATTACCTCAGAGTACAATGGGATCTTGATCAGATGGGTGAATGGGCTGAGGAGTGGCATTTTGGGAAAGCAAATCTTAGCAGGACTTATACACTTAATGCTAAGGTCCTGAGGAGTGTTAATGAACAAAGACCTTGAAGTGCAGGTAGATAGGACAGTGAAGGCGGCATTTGGTATGCTTTCCTTTATCGGACAAAGTAATGAGTACAGGGGTTATGAGATCATCTTGCGGTTGTACAGGGCATTGGTTAGGCCACTTTTGGAACGTTGCATACAAATCTGGTCTCCCTCCTATTGGAAGGATGTTGTGAAACTTGAAAGGGTTCAGAAAATATTTACAAGAACATTGCCAGGGTTGGAGGATTTGAGCTAGGCTGGGGGTTGAATAGAGATTGAATATACTGGGGCTGTTTTCCCTGCAGCGTCGGAGGCTGAGAGGTGATCTTATCTATGTATATAAAAACATGAGGTGCATGGATAGGATAAATAGACAAAGTCTTTTCCCTGGCGTGGGGGATCCCAGCACTAGAGGGCATAGGTTTATGGTATGAGGGGAAAGACTTCAAAGAGACTTGAGAGGCAACGTTTTCACACAGAGGGTGGTACGTGTATTGAATGAGCTGCCAGAGGAAGTGGTGGAGGCCATTACGATTGCAACATTTAAAAGGCATCTTCATGTGTATATGACTAGGAAGGATATGGGCCGGGTGCTGACAGGTGGGACTAGATTGCATTGGGATATCTGATCAGCATGTACTGGTTGGACCGACGGGTCTCTGTTTCTGTGCTGTCCATCTATGACTCTTTGACCTTCCAGCCAATTCCGTATCCAAACAGCTAGTTCCGCCAGAATTCTATGGTGTTGAACCTGCTAACCAGTGTGTTATGTTAAACCTTGTGTCTTTCTCAAGTCCAAGTTAATGATTTCAATGCACAAAGCCATGCTGACTCTCCCTAATTATTTCTTGCTTTTCCAATGACATGTAAATCCTGTCCCTGAGAATCCCTTCCAACAACTTACCTGCCACTGACTTCAGGCTCACCGGTCGATAGTTCCCTGGCTTTTCCTTACCATTTTTCACAAATAATGGCACCAGTCTTCCAGCACCTCACCTGTGGCGATCAATGATACAAATATCGCAGCGAGGGACCCAGCAAAAGCTTCCCTAATTACCCACAAAGTTCTGGGATACACCTGATCAGATTCCAGGGGATTTATCCACCTTTATGCATTTTAAGACATCCAGTACCTCCTCCTCTGTAATATGTACACTTGCCAAGTTATCACTATTTATTTCTCCAACTTCTCTAACTTCAATATCCCCTTTCAGTAA
>NW_025212182.1:9514-11054 GCF_004010195.1 Chiloscyllium plagiosum
ACAAACTGCAGCAGTACAAGGAAGTCAAACATCACCCTCTCCACAGGCAGCAAGTATTTGGCATTGATCGCTGGTTTCTGTGGAAGGAGAACTCATATTGCAGTTGATGTTTCAGGGAGTGCAATATAAATTATAGGGAATGAAAATGGTGCAGAATTTGACTGTCAGAAATTGGAGAAAATGCACTCGCTTATTGGAAAAAAGAATTCTTGACTGTCAAAGATATTGTGGAAAAAATAACCTGATAATGGAACAGCATCTGGTCAGGAGCCGGGCAGCAGTGGACAATTCATTTACATTCCTGAAGAAGGGCTTATGCCCGAAACATTGATTCTCCTGCTCCTCGGATGCTGCCTGGCCTGCTGTGTTTTTCCAGTTCTACATTTTTCAATACATTTACAAAATAGCTGTGAAAGTAATAGCAAAATACTATGCAGAGCAAAAATACACCCATGAGAGACTGAGGAAGCTAGATAATGAACAAGTGAACATCAGAGAATGCAGAGGTGAACCAGAGCAGAGTTCACTTTTATGATCCCACAGTCAAAGATGTGTAGCACAGAAACAGACTTCTTCGGTCCAACCAGATATCCTAACCTAATCTATTTAAATTAAATCCTATCTGCCACTCCTCAGCCCATTGGCGCATCTGATCAATATCCCACTGTACTCTGAGATAACCTTCTTCATTGTCCACAATACCTCCAATTTTGGTATCACCTGCAAACTTACTAACTATACGGCCTCTATTCACATCCAAATCATTTAAATGAATGACGAAACAAATCCAGAAAAAAAACTACATTTCTCTGGGTTTGAATGTGCTCTGTGTAAATCCTGCCCTATGACTCCTTTTACCAGGGAAGGCTGTACATACACCCCTCTGAACTTTGCCCCCGACAAAGCTGGCGGCCGTGCACGTGTCCAGTGAATCATTGCTCTGAATAAAGATGGCGGCGCTCACTCGGGCCGATTACTCAACGAGAATCGATGTTTCGGGCATAAGCACTTCTTTCCTGAAGAATGGCTTATGCCTGAAACGTCGATTCTCCTGTTCCTTGGATGCTGCCTGACCTGCTGCGCTTCTCCAGCAACACATTTTCAGCTCTGATCTCCAGCATCTGCAGCCCTCACTTTCTCCCGATTACTCAACGAGGCATTTTCCCGTTTGCTGCAAAAACGGGACTGTAAGTTTCAAGTTTTTATTTTCTGATGTGTACCAAATGATTGTAAAACCTCTCCGACCATACCAACACCATTTCCCTCCCGCTTCCTGCTGTTTATTTCTTTCCTTGCCAACAGCCCTCCGCGCGCACCGCGAGGATGATCACGTGGTATAGTCTAGTCCTGCCCTCATTCACTAATTGGTCGGAGGACCAACTGCCCCGCCAGGTACTCCAGCTCCTCCCCTGCCTATGCATTGGTCCAACCTGTCGATGACAACCAAATATCCTAACCTCATCTATCTAAATTAAATCCTATCTGCCAGTCCTCAGCCCATTGGCCCATCTGATCAATATCCCATTGTATTCTGAGATAA
>NW_025212182.1:14198-21737 GCF_004010195.1 Chiloscyllium plagiosum
CCTCTCACCCTAAACCTATGCCATCTAGTTCTGGACTCCCCCACCCCGGGAAAAGACTTTGTCTATTTATCCT
Source organism: Chiloscyllium plagiosum (assembly GCF_004010195.1). Lineage (NCBI taxonomy): Eukaryota > Metazoa > Chordata > Chondrichthyes > Orectolobiformes > Hemiscylliidae > Chiloscyllium > Chiloscyllium plagiosum. The sequence continues at coordinate 14,272 of NW_025212182.1, forward strand.
ATCCAAGCCCCTCATAATTTTGTAAACCTCTATAAGGTCACCCCCTCAGCCTCCGATGCTCAAGGGAAAACAGCCCGAGCCTGTTCAGCCTCTCCCCATACCTCAAATCTTCCAACCCTGGCAACATTCTTGTAAATCTTTTCTGAACCCTTTCAAGTTTCCTTGATAGGTATGTCCCTGTCAGGCAGGGGGGAAGTGATAAGGTAAGGGAACTGTGGTTTACCACAGAAATTGCATCTCTTGTTAAGAAGAAGGAGGAGGCTTATGTGTTGATGAGACAAATGGTACAGATGAGGTGATGGAGACTTACAGATCAGCTGGGAAGGATTTAAAGAGAGTTAAGAAGAGCAAAGAGAGGACACGAGCAGTCTTTAGCGAATAGAATAAAGGAGAACCCTAAAGCTTTCTATAGGTATGTGAGGAATAAAGGATAGGGTAGGAATAGGGCCAATCTAAGACAGTCGTGGGAAGTTGAGTGTGGACACTGTGGAAATCGGAGAGGTGCTAAACGAACATTTCTCATTGATTTTCACTCAGGAAAATTAGAATATTGTTGATAATAATGAGGTAGAAGATGTTAGACTAGAAAGGATCGAAGTTAGTTACGAACAGGTGTTATCTACTTTCAATCCTTCTAGAATTGATAAGTCCCCTGGGCTAGATGGGATTTATCCGTAGGTTGTCTGGGAAGCTATGGAGAAGATAGCAAAGATAGCTTTGATATTGAGTTGTCATTGCCTACAAGTTCAGTACCAGAGGACTGGATGATTGCAAATGTTATGGCTTTGATCAAGAAGGGCAGTAGAAATGACCAAGGTAATTATATACCAATGAGCCTTACTTCTGTTGTAGGAAAGGTTTTGGAAAGGATTAGAAGAGACACTATTTGTAATCATCTGGCAAACAACAATATGATTTCAGATCATCAATATGGTTTCGTCAAGGGCAGGTCGTGTCTCACAAACCTCATTGAGTTTTTTGAGATGATGACCAAGCATATAGATGAGGGTAGGGCAGTTGACGTGGTATACATGGACATCAGTAAAGCATTGGTAAGGTTCCACATGGTAGGCTGTTAGAGAAAATGCAGTGACATGAAATTGAGTGTGATTTAGCAGTTTGGATTAGAAACTGGCTTTCTGAAAGAAGGCAGTGAGTGGTGGATGATGGAAAATAATCAGCCTCCAAGTGCGGTTATTAGTGGTGTGCCACAAGGATCTGTTTTGGGATCATTGCTGTTTGTCATTTTTATAAAAGTCTTAGACCCAGTTGGATGGATTAGTAAATTTGCAGACGACACGGAAGTCGGTGGAGTAGTGGACAGTGCAGAAGAATGTTACAGGTTGCAGGGGGACTTGGAGAAACTGCAGAATGGTGGCAAATGGAGTTCAATGCAGCTAAATGTAAGGTGATGCACTTTGTGAAGAATAACAGGAAGGCAGAGTACTGGGTCAATGGAAAGATTCTTGGTAGTGTAGATGTGCAGAAGGATGTTGGAGGCCATATACATAGATGCCTGAAAGTTGCCACCCAGGTGTACAGTACTGTTAAGGCGGCATACAATGTGTTACGTTTCATTCGTAGATGGATTGAATTCTGGAGCCGCAATATCATGCTGCAACTATACAAGACACTGGTGTGGCCATATTTGGAATATTGTGTGCAGTTCTGGTACCCATATTTCTGGAAGGATGTGGAAGCATGGGAAAAGGCGCAGAGGATATTTACCAGGATGTTGTGTGGTCTGGTGGGAAGGTCTTATGAGGAAAGGTTGAGGGACTTGAACGTGTTCTCATTGGCAAGAGGAAGGCTAAGAGAGGATTTGATAGAGACATACAAGATGATCAGAGGCTTAGATAGGGTAGACAGTGAAAGTCTTTTTCCTAGGATGATGACCACACTTTTCCCATTAGTGTGTATGAGGGGGCATATCTACAAATTGAGGGGTGATAGATTTAAGACAGATGTCAGAGGCAGGTTCTTTACTCAGAGTGGTTAGGGCATGGAATCCACTCCCTACTAATGTGGATGATGACCAAGCATATAGATAAAAAACTCAGCCACATTAGTGAGATTTAAACAATCCTTTAGATAAGCACATGGGTGATTTCAGGATAGTGTAGGGGGATGAGCTGAGGTTGGCGCAACATCAAGGATCGAAGGGTCTGTTCGTATTGTTCTTGACTATTGTGCTACAAGAGATTTTTACTGTCTTAAACAGAGTGATGGATCTTGTATTGTGGGCTTACGAAGTGTCACTGATCTCTACCAAACATGTACGAGGTAGAGAATGCTGCCTGACCTGCTGCGCTTTTCCAGCAACACATTTTTCAGCTCTGATCTCCAGCATCTGCAGTCCTCACTTTCTCCATGTACGAGGTAGTCAGGGCAATAATAAGAGGCTGCAACAGGAGGGGGACAGGTAGCTCCATACAAAACCCGATTCCTTCTCAACTGTTTTCACCACAAAAACCGAGCGCCTTCCAGAAAAGCACCTCTCCATCCCACCACTTTGCCCCACAATCGTGGGATCTGGCTGTGCGCTAAGAGGAGTGCAACAGTCTGTACTGGGACCCTGAAACGCTTGGTAAAGAGTCAAATAATCTGAGCATTGAGAGCCCCACCACATTGCATGCATTTTCTCTTGTTTTCACTCTGTTCCTGACTTCCCTTGGTTTTCCTAATGAACCTGTTAAAAGTTGTTATTACACACACCGACACAAGCTGTGAATTGAACCCAGGCGCCTCGGTCCAAGATTCGGGATATTTTCACCGCGTCACAAAACATCGACTCGAACTTCCTTTGTCCCTTGCCTGCTAAGTCACGCCTGAATCAACTCTGTAATTGGGAGGAAGGGGCGGAACAGGAGGACCGAGTAGGGGCCGGTCCTCTCACCAGAGTGAATGAGGAGAGGGGCCAAAGCATTCTCGGGAGTGAACGCTTCAAGATTGGTCAGAGAGCAAACTATTTTGCAGGATTGATCATTCTCACGACATAGTGGAGCATTAAACGTCTCTCATAAGTCAATGTGAGATTTTAAAAAAATACTGTAGTTGAAATGTAAATCTGATAACGTACATATTTCCAATCGATTTACACTACTCGAGTAAGAAACTTCTTTTCAAACTCCCACAACGAGTGGTAATTTACATACCTGGCCGATACGGTTGATTCGGACCGGACAATTTGCGTGTTAGACATCTCTATGATTATAACTCGACAAAGCAATTGTTAATGATTAATATTTTACCCATCAGTCTGTGCAGTTATGAATATTCTCTATAAATTCACTGATAACCTTAGACGCACGCGCAGTTTGGTTTCTATGCAGAGCATGCGCAGTGTCACATTGGTCAGGACACACAGAGAGAGAGAGACATGGAGCTGCTTTCTCCGGCAGCGGCTGCGATCGGCTTCAGAGAGCGGCGCTCAGAGAAAGGAGCGGAGAGAATTCACAAGTCCCGGATAAAGGTTAAAAAAAAACTCGGAAAAAAACCCTCCAGGTCCGGGTAAAGAGGTGGCGGTCTCTGATGAGGGAATCCGGGTAAAGAGGTGGCGGTCTCTGATGAGGGAAACGGCCGCCATTTGTTTGAGGGAAGAGGGAGCGCTCAGGGCCGCCATCTTGAGAAGGTCAAGGGGCAGGAGGGCGGGCTACCGGGGTCTGTAGAATAATCAGAGGAAAGGGAAGACCGATTGTTATTGATTAATTCCACGAACACAGCTTCACTGGGCGATCCTGCAGGAATATCCTCTCTCAGTCCTGCTGTGATGTTTCACCCAATCAGAACCAGCAGCTCTCCTCCTCTCTCAGCTCCCCTTCTGCAGCATCTGTCCCTGGAACATTGAGCTGCCTGTCTTGTCCCTCCCTCAGCTGTTGTTTCTGTAATACCTGTGATATCCCAGTCCCACCTTAGATTACTTCACTAAAGACAGGAATGCACCCGATGGATTTTTCTTAACATCAGCAATTATTTAATATTCACTTACAGGTTTTTCATTCCATCTTTTTTTGAAGCATTTAATTCACATTTAATCATTTGCAAAGGTGGGATTTGAACGTGTGTCCAGAGAACATTTGCTGAGTTTCTGGATAAATTGTCACACAATAACGCCCCTAGGCCATCACTTCGCCTGCTCACAGGTTCCACATCCCAGTGCAACATGAATCAAAACCCTTTCTTCCTGCACAATTGTTTAATCCTGCACTGTGGTGATATCACTCAGTACCTCTCCATGTGGTATCCCTCATTGTGTGGGTCTAATTCCTGTCTCTGTCAGCGTTTCTCACTCTTGCAGTTACTCCAAATTCTGAGCCAACAGAACTCTTCACTCCAGAGAGATGAGGCAGCACAGGCCAGGATTGGAGACTGGGATTTTCCAGATCTCTGTGGGGCTCAGTGCCATTCTACATGTATAACCTTCACAGCATCAGTCTCATTTCCCATTCTGCCTATTTCTGTGTTTTCTACAGGTACTCGGGGAGTTCCTTACTCAATAGACTTGCCAACTGCTGATTGGGAAGATGGTTGGTCAGCCAGAGAGACAAAGGTCAGAAGCCTTCAATAAATCCTGCCGCCACGTAAGATCATTCACAGAGCAGAGAGCAATGAGAGGGCTCCAAACATCAGCTAGCAAGACATGACATAGACATAGTGCTGGAGGGGGTGCATAGTTCAGACACACCCCAAGCTCAGGCACCACCTTTACTTTAAGGTTTGTTTTGTACTGAGACAGCATCGGGAATTTCCAGTTTCAATCCAGGCGTGTGCTGATTTGGTGAGCAACGGGACAACAAAGGGGAAAGCAGGTCTCCCACGAGAGGGTGGTAATGATTCCTGGGATCTTTCTGTTTCCTATTCCCTCTCCAATACTGTATTTGTAGCTTGTCTTGTGGACCGCTGTCTTCAATCATTCTAACTTCTATAACAGTTGCTATATCTGTCATCTCCCCTCTCACCAATCACTTCACATATTTGAAAACCTCCAGTCCAGGCGACCATCCATATCGCTGTAACTTGCTTCAGTTTCTACAACATGCCTTTTCTCGATAGTCTCCTTCTCCAACAACTGGAGACATAGGGTCTGTTTCTGTGCTGCATGACTCTTCGGCCGAGGTTTCCTAAATGGAATGAGTCAGAATTGCCTGTGTTTGGCTCATATCCCTTCAAATCTTCTCCTCTCCATGTACCTGCCCGAGTGTCTTTTCCATGTTGTAATTGTACTTGTATTTACCATTTCCTTTGGCAGTCCATTCCATCTATGCACCATCCCCTGTGGAAAATGTTGCCCCTCAGCCCCTCTTTAAATCCTTGCTCTCTCACCTCACGTTTATACCCTCGAGGTTTGGACTCACCGACCCTTGGCTATTCACCTTATGTCGGCCCTTCAAACCTTTCCTATTTCTATTCTAATCCAAATGTCTTTTAAACATTGTAATTGTCCCCATGTTCACCCCTTCCTTGGGAAGTTCATTCCACACCGTCTGTGTAACAATGTGTCCCTCATGTTTTTTTTTAAATGTCTCCCCACTTACACTGAGAAATGTAGCTCCTAGTCTTGAAACTCCCCTGTCCATGGGAAAAGACAACTCCCATTAACTCTATCTATCCCCCTCATTATTTTATAAACTTCTATGAGGTCATCTGTCAACATTCAGGTTTCAATGAGAAAAATGAGCTGAAAATGTGTTGCTGAAAAAGCACAGCAGGTCAGGCAGCATCCAAGGAACAGGAGAATCGACGCTTCGGGGACACAATATTCCAGAAGAGGACTCACCAATGGCCTGTAAAATCTCAATGCGACTTCCCAACTCCTATATCCAAAAGACTGAGTAATGAAAGCAAGTATGGCAAGCCCCTTTTTTTTTAACCATCCTGTCTCTCCATGTTGCAAACTTCAAAGAATTATGTACCTGAACCCTGAGGTCCCTCTGTTCTACAACACTACCAAAGGTCCTTCCATTAATTGTATAAGCCCTGCCCGTGTTTGTTGTACCAACTGCATTACCTCGCATTTATTCAGATTGAACTCCTTCTACAGTTTTTCAGCTGTTCACGCATTTCGTCAGGATCCCCTTGTAATCTCAGAAAACCTTCTTCACTGTCCACAGTGCCACACCCTCCAGTCTACCTGCCTATCACACATAGCTCTCTATGGTAGAAATATCTCTGCGAGGGGCCCTACAATTTCTTCACCAGCTTCCCACAATGTCCTGAGATACATTTCATCAGGTCCTGGGGATTTATCTACCTTTGTGTTTTAAAACCTCCAGCACCTCCTTTCCTATAATGTGGACTCATTTCAAGACATTGAGTCCTAGAGATGTACAGTACGGAAACAGGCCCTTCGGACCAACTCTTGCATGACGTATCTAGTCACATCTGCTAGAATTTTGCCAATATCCCTCTGAACCCCCCCCATTCATATACCCATCCACATGCCTTTTAAATGTGTTTCTATCAGCCTTCACTATTTGCTCTGGCAGCCTATTCCATACACTCTGCGGGAGCCAGTTGTCCTTTAGATCCCTTTAAAAAGTTTCCCCCGCACTTTAAATCTATGCCCTGTTGGTTTGGAATCCCCCACCCTTGGGAAAAGATCTTGTCGAATGGCCCTATCAATGACCATCATGATTTTAGACACCTTCAGCAGGTAACTCCTCAGCTTCCCATGTTCAAGTGAAAACAGCCCCAGCCTATTCAGCTTTTCCTTGTAGCGGAAACCCTCCAAGCCTGGCAACATTCTTGGTCATTTCTTCTGAACCCTTTCATGTTCCACAACATCCTTCCGATGGCATTGAGACCAGATTGCACAGTGTTCCAATAATAGTCAGGACAAACACTGTTTAGTTCCCTGAGTGCCCCAGGCCTTATCCACAGTAAGTTACAAAGTAAAATATTTGTTTTGGATCTTGTAGTTTCACACATCGTTGGCTTCATTGATCATTAAGGATACCGGTTTTGTCCCTTGCTCTTCTTTTTCCCTGAACACACTTGTAGAATCTCCTTAACTTTCTTTGCCAAAGCGATCTCGTGTCCTCTTTTTGCATTCTTGATTTCCTTCCAAAGTGTTTTTCTACAGCCCCGATGCTCCTGAAGGGATTCACTTGAGTCAGCCAGTTATATCTGACATGTGCCCCCTTTTCTTTCTTGACCAGAGCCTCGAGACTTAACCAGTGTTTCCTAATTCAGTCAGCATTAAGCTGCACACTAACAGGAACATGCTGGCACTGAACGCTCCTTTTATTTCGGTTTAAAAATATTCCTACTTGCCAGACTTCCCTTTACCTGCAAATAGCCTCCCTATATCTACTTTAAAAATTCCTGTCTAATATTATCTTGCTCCCTTGAAGAACTTGATCTTGTGGACCAGGCCTGTCCTTTTCTCTCGCTATTTTCAATCTAAGACAATTGTGGTGTCTTTCCAAAGAGTTCCCCCACTAACACCTCAGTCCCGTTCCTTACCT
>NW_025212182.1:23068-25487 GCF_004010195.1 Chiloscyllium plagiosum
TGTCTATTTATATCGCTCTCTTGAACATTTATTACAGCCTCAACTTTCTTTCTGGCCATATGATTGTTTGGGGTCCCACACCCCTGCCAGATGAGTTTAAATCATCTTGAGCAGATTCAGCAACTCTCACCACCAGTATATGGGTCCCCCTCCTGTTCCCAATTCAGGTGCCTTTCCCACCCTGTCTACCTGTGCTGACACCTTCAGACATCCAGGGACTTGTCCACCAAGGTCCCTGTGTTCCTCAGTACTCCAGGAGGACCTACTATTCGTGATGTATATTGTTAATTTATTAAACTTCCCACAGTGTATTACCTCACAGTGATCAGAAGTAAACTCCATCTGCCATTACTCTGCTCAGTTTATCATCTGATCGATATCAGACTACAGCCTGAGACCATCCCCCTCACTGTGGGCAACGCCCTCACCTTTCATGTCATCTGTAAACCTATTAATGATTCCTTCTACTTTCATATCCAAGTTATTAATGTACATAATAACCAGCAATGGTTCCAGCACAGATCCCTGTGGTACATCCGCTGGACAAAGGCTTTCAATCACAAAAGCAACCCTCCACCAATTGTGAATCCAATTTACAAACTTGCCTTGGATCCCATGGGCTCTTCCCTTTTGGACCAGACTTCCATATAGGACCTTGTCAAAGACCTTAATGAACTCCATGTAAACCACATCATCTGCTCTGCCCTCATGAATATCAGAGGACAGTCCCCTATGAAATCCATACAGACAATCCATAATGTATTCCTGTCCTTTCGAATGTTGATTCATTGTGTTCCTCAGAATTGTTTCCAATAATTTCCCTCCCAATGCTATCAGAGTATCTGCTCTGTAATTTCCTGGCCTATCCCTGCTGCCCTTCTTTAACAATGGAACCACATTAGGGATCCTCCAGTCATTCGGCACTTCACCTGTGGCCAGCAAAGTATCAACTACGTCCACCAGGGCCCCAGCAATCTGCTTCCTTACCTCCCATAGCAGCCTGGGACATATTTTATCGTTACTGGGAATTTCTCCACCTTTTTGCCTGTGAAAACATTTAACGCCTCCTCCTCATTAATCTTAATGTGTTCCAGAACCTCACCATCCCCGGCTACAATGTTTTTCTCCTGTGTGAATACAGATGGGATGTACTCATTGAAGACCTCGCCACCTTCCTTTGGCTCCATGCACAGATTGTCCCTTTGGTTTCCAACAGGCCACACTGCTTAGTTAGGAATCCTCTTACTCTAACTATACTTACTAAATGCTTTGTGACTTTTCCTTAACATTATCTGCTAAGGATATTTTGTGACTATTGTTTGCCTGTTCATTTTTAAGCAACTCGTTCCCCCCCCCCCCCCCCCACGCCGGCACTCTCTTTACTTTAGAAGCTCCTCGACTGTTTCTTTATTGCACTGTATTTTCTTTATTCAGCTCACAATATCGCTTGATCAGTATTCGCTAGATGTGCTGTCTGAGGCATTCACTCCTCGCAAAACACATTGGCTCTGAATTCTCACTGCATCACATTAAACATCTCCCGTGTTCCAAATAGAGACTCCAACAAGTGTAGTTCCTTGCAGTCTAGGCTTGCCAGTCTAATGATAATGATAACATCGAGTGATAGTGATCGTATAATGATAAATAGCCTCCGAAAGTTTAGATCCTTCGCTTCTGCATTATCCTTATCTCTTTCCATAATGTCTGTGAAGCTAACAGTTATGGTCTCTGCTCAAAAAGCTCCATAAATCCTTGTCACTATCATCCTATGCAGAACCCTCCAGCCCACCTTGCTCTAACATTCTTCAGTCCTTACCAACCTCCCCATCTGTGCACCTTCCTCCAGCCTCTACAGCACATGATATCACTGTAACCTTCTCCAGTCCCCACAGCACTCATGCATTCACCTATTTACAATGGTGGGTTTTGAACATGGGCTGAGTTCCTGGATAAATAGCGCAGCGATAATACCACCAGGCCATCACTTTGCCTTCTTACAGGTTTCCCATCCCTATATTCTGCTGATATCACTCAGTATCTCTCCACATAGTATCCTTCACTGTGTGGGTCTAATTGCTGCCTCTGTCAGTGTCTCTTGCTCTTGCAGCTACACCAGATCCTGAGGTAACAGATTTGTCCACTCCAGAGAGAAGAGGCCGCATAGGCCAGGGATGGAGACTGGGATTTTCCAGGTCAGTATGACAATTATTATCATTCTCCATCTGTTTCCATCATCCTAATTTCAGAATCTGACTATTTCTCTGTCTCCTGTAGGTATTTAGGAAGTTCCTGATTCAGTAGACTTCCCAACTGCTGGGTGTCTCACCCATCACCTCATTGAAGATGGTTGGTCAGCCAGAGAGGCAAAAGGAAGGGAGATCAGGACCCTTCAATAAATCCTGCAGTGAGGTGAGATCAC
>NW_025212183.1:0-8752 GCF_004010195.1 Chiloscyllium plagiosum
ATAGAGGTGTACAAGATGATTAGGGGTTTAGATCGGGTTGACCGTGAGAACATTTTTCCACGTATGGAGTCAGCTATTACAAGGGGGCATAGCTTTAAATTAATGGGCGGTAGGTATAGGACAGATGTTAGGGCTAGGTTCTTTACTCAGCGAGTCGTGAGTTCATGGAATGCCCTGCCAGTAGCAGTGGTGGACTCTACCTCTTTATAGGCATTTAAGCGGGCATTGGATAGGCATATGGAGGATAGTGGGCTAGTGTAGGTTATGTGGGCTTGGATCGGCGCAAACATCTTGGGCCAAAGGGCGAGTACTGCGCTGTATTCTTCTATGTTCTATGTTCTATGAGCGGGAGCATCACCAACAGCACTGACATGGATCAGCAGATCCAGAGAGAGGGGAAGGAGAGATCAGAATCTGAGAACATTAAACTGGAATCTGCCAACAATGGATCAGAATTTGAGAACATTAGACAGGAATATTTCAACAATATACAGAGCTTATCCGATTATGTTTGGTGTCTTTCTACATTTGATTGGTTGTCATTATCATTGCGGATCTATTACACTCTTCTCATTATTCAATACTTTTATTATCTCTTCCTGGCTATCGTTGGTGTTCCTGGTATGTGTCACTGTCCGGATTTTGTCTTCTATAAACCAATTATGAGTGTATTATTGTTATTTCATATCGTCTACACTTCCTGCCACTATTATTGTTCCTGTTGTATCTCTCAATCCAGATATTCACTCTACAGACCACTACTAACTACATCAATGAACGTGTTCAATTACTGTATCCCTCTGCTCTGGCAGTGTTACTCACGGGTCTCTATGTTGATCTATTCAGTTTCAGGGAAGAACCACAATGAATTGTATCATTGCCTTTGCTGTTAAGAGCATAGAGGTCACCGTCCACTGTTCTGGTTACAAACTCCACTTCCTTCCACTGTTTCCATCCCATCCCTGGCCAATATATGCAGCTGAAGCAAACAAGTCACAACTGTGGGAGATCCCTTTGACCATGAGCTGATTCTTGACACCATGCCCTGACCATTTCTAACTTGAAATACTCACCACTCCAGAAGATATCTCACTGGTTTAGTCCGTCTGCTGTTTGAACCTTGAGCTATGAAGTACAGTCTTAATGGAGCCAATAATCTGCTGCTGACGCTCCCGGCTTCAAACCTGCCAAAGCAAATCTGATTCGAACTCACACCAACTCCCATCCATCTGTCATTCATGTGCACGCCGATAGATATTGCTGTTGTGTCTGGCAGTGTCTTTATTTTGACATTCTCAAACACTTTATCTCATCTGTCCATGAAACTTCTCTTGTTCCCTCTCTGTTGATTAACAAAACGCCTGCCAGTTGTTCGTATTTAAAATAATTTCCTCCACGTGCGTTCCTTCTCAAACAATGAGTTTCACATTCAACCACGCCAAACGCGCGCACACACACACAGAGCAAACCTTCCTATTGTAGGCAGTAATCTGCTCCGAGTATAGTTTGCATATGATAGTAAAGTTTGCAATACTCTCTATGCTGGGCAGATAGTGCAGTTTACTGAGCAATACACGAGCATCGTCTGCACAGCTCTCCATGCTGGGCTGTCATCTTGTCCCAGTTTATGTCGTTTGTGGTGTTCTGTGAAGCAGATTGAGAATTTGATGTAACAAACTATTCCAGCTGATCTGACAATGCCGTTATTCAATGTTCTCATTCTTGTAATTTTACTCACGAAGATCTCACTTCTCCAGTTAGTCCCACTGCCCTGTCTTCTTCCCCATATTTCCACAACATCTTTTCAGTGAATTAACTGTCTGTTTCTGTCTTTAATGTGAATCTTTCTGTCCCTCTGTATCTTACCTTGGCCTTGGGTTTTGGCTCCCTTGTGTATCGAGTGCTGGCATTCTGTAGCTCAGAAGTACTGACATGGTGTGTGTCAAGCTGTTGTTCACTTCCTGGAATGTCCCATGTGATGGTCCATGGACAGGCGTGTTTCAGAAGTTATGAGATACATCCTTGTAACTTGGTCTGTATCTGAATTTGTCCCTCTCAGGTGACCTTGCGATAAGTAACACGAGGAAGCCCACTGAGTGAAGGACAAGGCATCTAACTTGTGTGGCAATGCTGTTACTTTTTTAATAAAATGTTCGTTTCTCATTTTCTTTAGTAAGAGGTCTTAAAGGCCAAACTGCCTACTGAAAATGGCTCAAGTAAATACCTTACGGGGCTTTTAGGGTTTTTAATAAATAGTAGTAACAATGGCCAGCTCGCACAGACCAGGCTTTCTAGTTTGTTTTTTCTTGTAGCTGTAACCATCACCGGGTGCTTGGGGTCCCAAAGGGGTTGGAAGTTTTAGTAAATTATCCCTAGCTGCCACTCTCTCTAAAGCCTCACTTGATGGTGTTTCCTCCTGGATTGGAGAACTGTATGCAAGAATGGATGTCTGAATGTTCCTTTTTGCCAAGGGGTGTGTTTAGGTGATGTTAATAGATTGAACAGTTCATTTGTAGAACGTACTGTATCCATTATTTGGTTAAGATTTCCAATAGTTAAGTTATTCTAAATTCCTCTTCATTTTGTATGGATTTCTATTAGAGGATAGTGAGGTTGAGCAACCGTATGGTAGCCAAAGACCTGATCAGGATCTGTTTAAATACATTCAGGCATTATCTAAATGTGATGAGAATGATGGGGGAGCCTTTTTAATTTCATTTCAGAAAATGGCTAAACAAGTGCAGTGGGCAGAGAACATGTGGATTTAGTTTATCCAAACAAAGTTGATTGGTATTTGCATCCCTATCGGAGGGGGGCAAGAAAGCCATCTGAAGTGCATATGAACTTGTGCCAGAAGCCGACAGTGGTTCAGGAATATAAACAAGCATCCCTGGTTAACCGCACGTTGTGTTTGAAAGGATAAAACAAAGTAATTTTGAAAGGTGGGGAAGGGTATTAAAACAGAGCAAACCTATGACACTCTTAGGGAGATTCTCAATTTGGAGAAGTTCAACAATTCACTTCCTGCAGTCCTGAGAACTCATATGGAAGGGCAGAGAGTTACAATGGCAAGGTTAGAAGCTGAAATGGCTGATGATGATTTGGTTCAGAAATCAAAGTTTGGTTTCTGTGAGGGATTGAGAAGAATGTGCGAGATCTTCTTAAAACATATCCCTGTGAGAATAAGGTTTACTGGCGTAGGCCAGGAGTAGCAGGTAAAAAGGTTACAGCATTAAGTGGTACAGAAGGATGTAATATTTTTATGCTGAGATATAAGGAGCTATGCCATTCATAGAACATAGAACATAGAACATCGGAGAATACAGCGCAGTACAGGCCCTTCGGGCCAAGATGTTTGCGCCGATCCAAGCCCACCTAACCTACAATAGCCCACTATCCTCCATATGACTATCCAATGCCCGCTTAAATGCCCATAATGAGGGAGAGTCCACCACTGCTACTGGCAGGGCATTCCATGAACTCACGACTCGCTGAGTAAAGAATCTACCACTAACAACTGTCCTATACCTACCCCCCCTTAATTTAAAGCTATGCCCCCTTGTAATAGCTCACTCCATACGTCGAAAAAGATTCTCACTGTCGACCCTATCTAAACCCCTAATCATCTTGTACACATCTATCAAGTCACCCCTAAACCTTCTTTTCTCCAATGAAAACAACCCCAAGTGCCTCAGCCTTTCCTCATACGAACTTCCTACCATACCAGGCAACATCCAGGTAAACCTCCTCTGCACCCGTTCCAGTACCTCCACATCCTTCCTATAGTATGGCAACCAAAACTGCACACAATACTCCAGATGCGGACGCACCAGAGTCTTATACAACTGCAACATGACCTCAGTACTCCAGAACTCAATTCCTCTACCAATAAAAGCCAGTACGCCATATGCCGCCTTCACCGCACTATTTACCTGGGTGGCAACTTTCAAAGACTTGTGTACATGGACACCATGATCCCTCTGCTCATCCACACTACCAAGTATCCGACCATTAGCCCAGTACCCCATCTTTTTATTACTCTTACCAAAGTGAATCACCTCACACTTACCTACATTGAACTCCATTTGCCACCTTTCTGCCCAGTTCTGCAGCTCATCTATATCCCGCTGTAAACTGCCACATCCTTCCTCACTGTCTACACCTTATCAAACGCCTTACTAAAATCCATATACACATATCTATCGCTTTCCCCTCGTCCACCTCCTTAGTCACCCTCTCAAAGATTTCAATAAGGTTTGTGAGGCACGACCTGCCCTTCACAAATTCAGAAGGACTATTGGAGAGATGAGACGTGCTCCATTATGTAACGTGTGGTCAGGGTGTCCAGTGGAAACATCAACAGATTTATTCCACAATGAGGAAGCAGGCCTTGAGCTTGGTGTTGCCGTTACAACATTTCAGCATTTCAACTGCCAATAAAATACCTGAGACAAATCTTTATCACTGATCGTGACCCCTTAAAGTTTTGGGAGAAGTTTAGGGAGAAACATACCAGTCTGTTTCGATTGAGCTTATTCTTGCTGCCATTCAATTTGAAATTATAAAGTTGACAGGGCGAGAAAAAGTAAGTTTTGACACATTGTGTAGATTTGGATGAAGAAAGACAAAAGGCATTCTGTGGCAGGAGTAAAATGACTGAAATCGAATCGAGTTGTGAACATTTTTATGCTCACAGTCAATGTTATATATACACATTCCAGTCTACAAATAGAGGAAGATTAGGAGGTCTAAAATGAATCCAGCTTTTTATATTAATGGATCATTTTAATAAAGGTGGAGTTGTGAGGATACTATCACTGTAAAAAGGTTATTTTCTCTTGGGTTTTTTTTGACGAGAGGTTATAAAGGCAGATGTGCAGAACTGCTGTCTGAAAGCAGTTTAAGTAAATAACTGAGAGAGCCTTTAGGTTTTATTAAAACGGTGGTAACAATGGAAGGGCAGTGGCCAGCTCTCCCAGACCAGGTTTCCTCGTTTTGTTTTTAGCTGCAGCATTCAGAAGCTGCAGGGGATCCCAGAATGGTTGGGAGTTTGAATACATGATCCCTAGCTGCTTTTCTCTCTGAGATCTCTGTCGATGTTGACTTTTCCTGGATCAGAAAACTGCATGTAAGAATCTGTATTTGAATATATCTTTGTGCCAAGCGGTGTATACCAAGAAGGTGCGATATCTATTGTTTGTGTAAGTGTTCCAACATATAAGCCATTCCAAAATGTTCTTTTCTTTGATTGTATTTTAACTAAAGCATTTGAATAGATTATATTTTGCTTAATGTCGAGTGGTTTGACCAGTCACAATATATTTGGAAAGCACACTTCACATCTATATTCAAAATAAAGAAAGGTTTGGGTCTAAGCGGCCTTCTTAAAATATTTTGCGGGAATCTGGTCTGGTCCACAACACTTATAGCTAAGGGGTTTCTAACTGACTCCTGTTATTGAAAAGTTAGTGCAGCAGCTGGGGATGGTTTGCTGGAGGTTGTGCTGTGAGCTGCCTCAGACATTCAGGGAGACCTGAGGATTTGCTGACCCAACATTGGATGGAGCCGGGGACTGTAGTTACAACATCTTGGTCTGTAACATGAACAACAAATGGAGCAGAGGCTGCAGAGAAGGGAAGCTTTGAAACTACGCAGTAAGTGTGTGTGGGGAAAGGGATCTGTTGTGTCCACCCCGGATTTTCCAGGAACAGCTTCCCAAGCTCCAATTTACCCAGGAGCAGAGTGTGAGGGGACACTGATTGAACAAGGAGCTGGTCACAGAGCGGTGTCACCTCCTTCAACACGTCTGCAGCTTCACACCAGGGGAAGGACGGTGCTGCCAGTGGCTGTTAGGGTCACTGTTTCATTCAGCCTCTATGATCAGGAACTTTTCAAACATACTGGGTGACATATCCATCATCTCCCAGTATGTTACCATCAATGTAACCATTCAGTGACGGACGATATATATGGTGGATGAGGTAAATACATTGTTTCTCACAGCAGGGAGCTGCCGGATGTATCCAGTATAGTGGGATTCCCGATGGTGTACATGGCATCTGCAGAGTCCCCGTGTCAATGGGGAGAGGTAGAGGAACTGAAGGAGCACTCTCTGTATTAATCTTGCAGTGTGCCCATCACAGTACATCATGTTGGTGAATACCCCTGTCCAGACAGCAGCCACAGCCTCTTCATTCACAAGCAGGCAGTCATTCCCATCGTCTTCAGATCTCCATGGAGAAAGGAATGAGTGTATCTTGGATAAAGGCCGTCCCCTTGATACACGTTTGAAAACAGCATCCCCCATCACTAACTAAACACTTCAAAACATTCCATGTGTACGGAGAGCAATGGGGTCACTTGGAGCGTCAAGGAGCAGACGATCTGGGATGGAGCAAAACCTCCCATGTCTGAACGGGTCTGAGTGAACCCCCGAGTACACAGTATCATTAATCCCTGTAATCGCTCTCCATTTCAGTAACATACTGCCTTCCATTATTTCTGTAAATGAAATGGCAGGTTATATCATGTTATATTGCAGCTGCCAAATTATTATCCATTGCCTTTACCTCTCTGTATCTATATGTAGACCCTCCACCCTCTATTGATAATTTAATCTCTTCCTTCTCACAGCAACATGACCAAACTCAGCATCTGTATATCTGTTCCATCCTCGTGATCATTGATATAGATTATAAATAGTTGAGGACACAGCGCTGGTCACTGTGTGACTCCACTGGTGACGTTCTGTCAAACTGATTTAGACTGATTTATCCGGAGTGCCTGCTTCCTGTTTGATACATAATCCTCCCCCATTACTGTGTAACACAGTCGTAAAGCTGAATATGAACAAGGAGCATCAGTCAGGAATCCAACCCTTCAAACCTGCTCCGCCATGGAATACAATCATGGCTGATGTCATCACGGCCTCTGTTCCACTTTCCTGCCATCCCTCGATCCTCAAACTGTAGTCTCTTATTGTAGAATGCACCACAGGAAAAAAACCCACTCCACAGCTACATTTTCAATTACGTTTAGCATTTTACAGACCTCAATGAGCTCTCCTTTCATTCTTATAAACTCGAGTGTATAGGCCTAAACTGCTCAATTTCCCATCATAAGACAAACACTTCAAATATGGAATCAATCTAATGAAGCTCTTCTGAATTGCCTCCAATGGAAATACCTCATTCTGCAGGACACCCAAACTGTTCTCCAGTTGCAGCCTCATTAAAGCCTTTCGTAGTTACAGCAACACTCCCGACCTTTCTACTCTATCCTTTTAAAAATAAAGGCTGAGGTTATGCTTGCATTCCTCATTACTTCAAGTACCCCCAAGCAAGTTTTCCGTGATATGCAAGCAGGCACCAAGATCCCTCTGCACTTAAGCACTTTGAAGTTTCTCTCCATTTAGATAATAATTTGCCTTTTTATTAGGCTGACGAACTTGAATAACCCCATATTTATCCACTTTAATTTTCATTGGCAAATGTTTACCCATTCACCCAATCTATACAAATAGTTTTTAAATCTCTTGCATCATCATTCCGAAGTAATTTCCCACCATTGTTAGTGTCATCTGAAAATGTAGCGATAGTATTTTCTATCCCGTCTATCCCGTCAATGTCGATCACAAATGGTTGAAGCATGAGAATTGAAATCTATGGCACCCAACAAATTGCATTTTCCAATAGAAAATGACACAGTTAATTTATCTGACTGCATTTTGTTGGTTAACCAATCCTCCATCCAAGCCAATAAATTACTCCTAAACCAATGCTGTCTGATCGTACCACTCACTCTTTGGAGAAGCGACGAATCTGAATCCTTCACGAAGAACAGATATATTCCATTTCCAGGATTCCCACTATCCACCTTAATTGTCACATCTTTAAATAACTCAAGAAAACACTTCAATCATGATTTATCCTTTGTAAAACCATGTTGACTCCGATGAATTGTGGTTTACGTTTGCAAATGTCCACAACAGTGGATTCTAATAATTTGCCTTAAATTACAATACTTTATTGTTACATTTTACTCCCTAATGTATTCATTTATTATAAGTTCTTCCCTTTCTAAAACCTTTACGTTTTCTTTGAATTCCTGTTTGATAGGCAAAAGGTTTTAAGAGATGTGCTCCAATTGCTGCATAAGCGGTATGTGTGGCTGACTGGACTCATCATCCTGCTGGTGTACAAGATCGATGGGATGAACTCTTTCTGGTGTTCCCGTGTTGTCATCTGCAAGGCCAGACTGACCACCTCCTGTTGATGCGTTAGAGAGGTGGGGGATTATGGAATCTTCCTGTTGCTGTGTAACATTTTGAGGGGCTGATGGGTCTTCTCATATTTCTCCATAACAGGTGGACATACTGAACGGTCTCCTCATGTATCCCAGAGATGGGACCAAGGGAGCGATTGGTCATCTCTTGTTCCCATGCAACAGACACGTGTCTGAATTACCTCCTCCGTTCTCATGAAATAAGTCTCAGATAGTTTTTATCCTTATCCAATTCTCTTGCAACAGACTCGGTGGGACTGAATGGCCTCTTGTTATCCCAGTGTAATAAATCTCTAGTCACTGTGTGATCGCTTCCAGTTCCTATGTTACAGACTTGAGGAGGCTGAATGGACTGATCCTGTTGCTGTGTAATAGGATACTGGTGCAGCATGGCCTACGCTGGGGCCAGTGTTATAGGCTCGAGGGGCTGATTAGCCTCCTCCTGTAAATATACATCAGGCTCCAGGGG
>NW_025212183.1:10605-20813 GCF_004010195.1 Chiloscyllium plagiosum
TTATCCCAGTCCAATCTTCCAACTCAGCACACTCCCCCTTTTGAACGTTCCTATGTGTTCATCTTCCTTTCCCTCAATCTGGTCCACCCTCCTCTCCGACCTAACCATTTCAGCCTCACTTTCAACTATCTATTAAACCAAAGGAAGCAGCTGAGAAAAATGCCAAGTGTTGTAGTAAGCCAGTGGATTCGGAGAGATATAGGACCCAGTAACGGATGACCAAGAAACTGAGAAGAAAATCAAAAAGCGAAAAAGCATGCAGACAAAAGAAAAACATAAAGACTGCTAAAAAAAAAAACATAAAGACTGCTAAAAAACGTACATCAGTGTATGAAACAAAAGTAAAAACAAGGTCAAATGTGGAACTGTAAGTGTGCGGACAGGGTAATTTATTGAAGAGAACAGAGAAATCACAGGGGAAAGAAACAGTTTCTTTGTGTCTATCTTCAAGGCAGAATATCCAGAAATTCTCCCAGAAATACCAAGTGACCATGGGACTTGTGTAAGTAAAGGCTAAGATCATTCTTATCAGTGTTGAGGTCATTTTTAAAAGAAAGCTGGATTGAGTATTTATAAATCTGACAGATCAGGTATACTTCATACAAGAATTTCAGAGGAAGCAGCAATAGGCATATTGATTGCATCGCAGATTTTCACGTTATTTACAATGCAGTCCTGAAGGATTTGTAGCCAATCTGGATAAGGCAAAGGTTACAAATATTATCCAACAGTTTAAGAAAGGATGAAGATGGACAGTGGTGAACTACAGATCAGTAACTTGTCATCTACAGTCGGGTGTCTGTTGGGCTCGATTACAAAGAACGTGTTACAGGATATATAAAAGGTAATGGGAAAACTGGGGAGTGTGATAATGCATCGATGAAATGAAAACCATAAGTGGCAAACATTTTTTGAAACGATTTGAAGATGATTCTTATGGACGTCGGCAACGAGGAGCTAATGGTAACGTATCGTTGGATATTCAGGAGGATCTTTTTTTAAGAACTCTCCCACTAACATCATAAGAAAAGTTAAAGTGAAAGGAATTGGGAAGAACGCATGCAAATAAGAAACGAAAAATTAGGTTTACATTCATGTGTATGTAATTGGAATATAGACGATGTCGTGCACCAGCTGCATATAGTGTTGCTGAGACTAAACTTAGAGTATTGTGTACCGCTTGGAGTCCCAATCTAAGATTGAATATACTGACTACAGAGGAACTGCAAAAGGTATTCTTCAGATTAATTCATAAAATGGCAAGATTGTCTGATGGGGGACATTCAGCCTGTGATCACGAATTTCAAAAGATGAGAGGTGATTGTAGTGAAACTTAGAAACTTAGGAACATAGAGGGGACTGAATAACAGAGGGACATGGAGAAGTGCAAGCAGGCGAGATTAGGTAGAAGCCCACGATATTCCACACGTACAAGTAGAACAGAATAATCAGCAAACAGTTAGTGTCCATTAGAAACCAAAGGGGGGCAATTAGTGCGTCAACCCAGAGAACATTGATAGATTGTTACATGTCAACATCACAGCTGTTTTACTTGGGAGAAGGAGGATGCAGGTACAGAATTCGAGAAGATGGACTGGAAAGCTCTTGAAGAGATTGATGTAAAATACGAGCGGGGGTTTGAGGCTTTGTCTGGTATAAAATTGGACCAGTCCGCAGGTCTGGATACTGTTGGAGTCAAGGGAGGAACTTTTAATTGGAATCTGACCACAGGGGAGGTGCCAGAGGACTGGAGAGGAGCAAATATGATTCCACTTCACACTAAGGGTGGTAGAGATTTGCCAAGGTAAGTATAGACAAGCGAGTATTAGATCACTGTTCGGGAAACTACTGGAGAAAATAGAGAAGGAGAAAATCGAACTCCAATCAGAGTCGCAAGGTTTGATCAGGGATAATCATCATGGCTTTATCAGAGTGAAGTCACACCTAATGAATTTGATTGAATTAGTTTGAGGAGGTCGCTTATTTAGTTTTGCATCAAGGCCTTTGACAAAGTTCCACATGGGAAACTGAAAAAAAAATCTCACAGTATCAAGCACAACTTGAAAAGTTACAATGAAAATTGTCTTAGTGTCAGGAGGCAGAGGGTGGTGGGAGAACGCTGTTTGTGTGACTGGAGACCAGTGTCCCCAGGTGTACCACAGGGATCAGTGCTGTGTCCCTTATTGTTTGTAGCATTCATAAATGGTATAGATGTGAATCTGGAGGGGGAGTGGGTGGAGGGGTGGGAATTGTGATAAGTAAGTTTATGTTTGACACAAAGATTGGCCGGGTGGTTGGCAGTGAGGAGGAAGTTCTGATTGTACAGGAAAATACAAGTGGAATGATCAGATGGGCAGATCAATGGCAGATGGAATGTGATCCTGATAAATATAAGGTAATGTACTTTGGAAGGAGGAACCAGACATTGGGTGTCCACAATGATTGGCAGCAACTAGGGAGCTCAGAGGGTATTTCTCCACACATCCCTGAATGTGACTGAACAGGGTAATGGACGAGTTAAGAATTGAACCTTGGGGTGTAGCGTTTATTAATCAGAAAGTAGATTATAAGTGCTATACAGGGCTTTGTTTAGTACATGATTGAGTACTGCATGTCGTTCTGGGAGCCACATTACAGGAAAGATGCGATTGTACTGGAGTGGTTGCAGAGGAGATTCACCAGGAGGTTCCCTGGGATGGAGCATATCAGCTATGGAGAGAGGCTGGATAAGCTCTGGTTGTTTACTTTGGACAGAGAGGCTGAAGGGGATGTGATTCAGAAGGAAAAGTTAACAAGGGGCATGGACAGGGTGGATAGACAGCAGCTGTTCCTTTTAGACAGAGGGTCAAAAACAAGGGAGCACACTTTTAAAGTGAAGGGTTTGAGGTTCAGAGAGGATTTAAACATTACTTTTTGTCACCCAGAGGGTGTTGAGGTCTGGAATGTACTTCCTGAAAGGGGAGTTGTCACGGCTAACCGCTTAACCATTAAAAGTACTTGGACGAACACTTGGAAGTTTCATAACATTCCAGGCTATGGGCCTGGTGTTGGAAAGTGGGACTAATATCGATCGTGCTGTAATTCTGTTGGTACAGAAACTATGCTCCTGTGAGTATATGATGTGGAGCTGAGCAGCTTAAGACAGGAATTGATGGGGTTCTGAGCATAATGTTCACAAAGGTTATAAGAGTGAACTGTTATAGCTTGTCAAATTATATCAATGTGAGAAGTATGAAAAAACAGTGCACACAGAACATAGTAAGTAAATGGTTTGGGAGAAATTATTGGGACTGAAAGTAATGGTCATAGACAACACTAACATAGATTTATGAAATGGGAATTATGTTTGAGAAACTGACTGGGAGACAAATGAAAGAGAAACAATGGATGTAAAACACGTGGCTTTTCAGAAAAATGTTGATAAAGCTCCCAGCCTAGTTTGCAAAATCAAATCTGAGTGGATTGGGGCGAATATATGGCCATGTTTCTAGAATGGGACAGCTGGCAGGAAACAGTGAATAGAAATAAACAGACACGTGATGCAACAGCCTGACATTGTATTTAAGGTATGATTCTGTGATTATGACTATGTCCCAGACACCCCATCACCTTCCCCGGGTATCTCCTGTTTAACCAGCAGGACAGACAAAGCAGAAGTGGCGGCACAGTGGCATACAGTTGGATGGGAATTGCTCTGGGAGTCCTCAACAGTGACTCTGTATCCCATGAAGTCTCCTGGCGTTAGTTTACCCATGGGAAAGGGAACCTCCTGCTGATTACCATGTACCAGCGTCTCCCAACTGATGAATCAGTACTCCCCCAAGCTGACCAACACTTGAAGGAAGCACTGAGGGTGGCAAAGGAACAAAATGTACTCTGGGTTGGGAATGTCAATGTCCACAAAAAGAGTGGTTCAGCAGCAGATTTACTGATTGAGCTGGCCGTGTCCTAAAGGATATAACTGATAGACTGGGTCGACGGCACCTATAAGAGTGAAGGAACCTATAAGAGGGAAAAGCCATACTTGACCACAGCCTTACTAATCTGCCAGTTGCAGAAGTATCTGTCCATGACAGTATCGGTAAGAGTGACCACCGCATAGTCATTGTGGAGACAAAGACACTCCTGCACATTGAGAATAACCTCCACCATTTTAGGTGGCACTATCACCGTGCTAACTGGGACAGACTTCGAACAAATCTATCTGGGTTTCCATAACGTGTTGTGGGTCATCAATAGCAGCAGAATTGCACTCCAGCACAACCTCATGGCCTGGCATATCCCCCTCACAACAATTACCATCAAACCAGAGGATCAACCTTGGTTCAATGAAGTGTGCAGGAGGGCAGGAGCAGCACCGGGCATACCTGAGAATGAGGTATCAGCCTGGTGAAGCCACCAACCAGGACTGCTTGTGCGCCAAACAGCAGAAGCAGTAAGTGATAGACAGAGCTATGTGATCCCGCAAGCAAAGGATCAGATCTAAGCTCTGCAGTCCTTCCAATTTTAGTTGAGAATAGTTATGGACAATTAAACACGTCATTGGAGGAGGAGATTCGACGAGTATCCACATCCTTAATGATGGAAAAGCCCAGCACTTCAGTGTTAAAGATAAGTTTGACACATTCGCAACAATCTTCAGTCAGAAATGCTGAGTGGATGATGCATCTCAGCCTCCTCCAGTGGTCCTCAGCGATTCAGTTACCAGCCATCAGCCAATTTGATTCACTCCACGCGATATCCAGATTCATTTGGAGATACTGGATACCACAGAGGGTTCATTCTCTGACAACATTCTGTCGATAGGACTGAAAAGTTTTTCTCCAGACCTTGTCACTGCTCTCACCAAGCTGTTCCAATACCGTTACAACAATTACATTTCCCCAATTACGTGGAAAATTACCCCAAGTATCTCCTGTATATAACAAGCAGAACAAATCCAATCCGGACAATTACCACTCCATCAGTCTACTCTCGATCATCAGTAAAGTGGTGGAAGGTCTCAGTGCTTTCAAGCAGCACATGCTCAGCAATACCCTGGTCAATGACGCCCAGTTTGGGGTCCACCAGGGTCACTCAGCTCCTGACCTCATTACCTTGATTCAAACATGGACCAAAAAGCTGAATTCCAGAGGTGGGATGAGAGTGACAGTCCTTTAAAACAAGGCTGCCTTCGGCCAAATGTGGCATCAAGGGGCGTAAACAAAACTGGAATCAATGTGTATCAGGGACAAACTCCCCGCTGGTTAGAATCATACCTGACACGTAGGAAGATGGTCATTGTTGATAAAGGCCAGTCAACTCAGCTCCAGGACAAGTCTGTAGGAGTCCCTTGGCAGTGGTCTAGGCCCAAACATCTTCAGGGCTGCTTGATCACTGACCTTCCCTCTATAATAATGTCAGAAGTGGGGATGTTCGCCAATGATTGCACCATATTCAGCAACATTTGTGGCTCCTCAGATACTGAAGCAGTCCATGTCCAAATGCAACAAGATCTGGACAGTATCCAGGCTGACAAGTGGTAAGTAATATTCACGTCACACAATTGCCAGATCGTGACCATCACCACTAAAATGCAATCTAAACACTGCCCTTGGCATTCAATGGTGTTACCATCACTGTATCCACAGTGGACTGCAGCGGTTCAACAAGGCAGCTCACGACCACCTTCTCAAGGGGCAACCAGGGACAGGCAATAAATGCTGTCCCAGCCAGTCGGCAAATATGTGGCAGATGGAGAGCAATGTGGGTAGAGGTAACGGTGTGACCTTTGGTGGGAACAAGCGATTGGCAGCTTTTCATTTGAAAATAGATTGTTTGAAACATGTTGATCTAAAAAGCGATGTATGCGCCTTTTTGTTGTTTCCTTCTGCGCAGCCATCCAAGGTCCCTGCAGCGCAGTGAGTTCTGAAGCCAGAAGTCAATACTGGGAATGGCATTCACACGCTGCCCAGTGTACATAGTCCTACGAAGTGGGGAGCTGCAACATTGCAAAGGATCTGGATCTCCCTGTAGACCAGCCATAGAAAGCAATATTGCAGGAGCAGAAAGCAGTTAGGAAGATCAATGATGTGCTGACCTTCATTTCTGGGGGATTTGAATCCAGTAGTAAGGGTGTCTTACTGCAGCTGTTTGAGACCCCATCTCAAACACTGTGCAGTATTGTGTGCAGGTTTGGTCTCCTTACCTAATAAAGGACAAACCTGACATTGACGGAGTGCAGTGAAGGATGGCCAGACTGATCTTTGTAATGACTGGCTTGTTGTGGGAGCAGAGTTTGGGGCGACTGGGCCTGTATTCCATGGGGTTTAGGAAAATGGGTGGAGATCTCAGTGAGATATATAATTCTCTGACAGGGTGAGACGGATTGGAAGCAGGGATAATAATTTCCCAGGCTCTGGTGTCTAAAACAAGGGTCCACAGTATTAGGTACAGACAGACCATTCTACAATGTGGTGACAATAAATGTCTGCACTCAGAGACTGGTGAACCTGGGGAATGGGCTCGAACCTGGAAGACAAGACACTGAATATAAATACGGACTTAGAGTCAGTAAAGGAATAGTGAGAGAGAAGGAGAACGATATGGAAATAAAGGACCAGGTATCATTATATTGAATTGGGTAGCAAACTCGACAGACCAAATAGACTTCTGCACTTCCTACTTTTTTGCTTCCCACGGTTAAACACATTAAGGGATGTGTACAGTGTGTGGAAAAAGTGCATTGAGGAGATGTTTGAACATGAACTGGAATGGGGAAGGCTCAATGTGTTGTATGGCCTACTCCATTCCCGATGTTTCTGTGTCGTCTGTAAATGTTGTCACAAGCTCTCAGATGTTAGGAAGGATGTCTCTGCAGGGTCAACAGGACTGTATTTCTCATTCCCTTTTCCAATACTAAGGCTGGGGCCGGGTGTTCTGTCTGGTTTTATCCTTCAGACCTCGGAACAGTTTGATACAATAGAATGTCTTGTTTGGCGGATTCAGAGACCATTGAAAAGTTTATCACATTTCTTGTGTCTGCAGTCACGTTTAGGCCAGACCAGGAAATCACGGGAGATTCACTTCCTGAAAGTACATTTGTGAAGCAAATTGTTGTGTACAATCGACATTGGCTTGAAAGTCACTATTTACGGACACCAGATTTTGCATCTTAATATTTTGTCAATTGTGTTTAACTTACACCAGCTGCCAGAGCATTAGCCTGGTCTGGATTAGTAATCCAGTGACCTTTCCACAGAAGCACCATCTCTACATGGGGACATATCTGATATCATACTGAGCAGGTTATTTCTGTGCTGTTTGATAACTCTGTCAAAAAGAACTCCCACCAATTTGACTGTGGTGGTGGGACTGAGGGGGAGGTAACTGGTCAGATTTTAATTATAATCCTCTTAGGAACTGGACAGAGCTGAGTAATTTTCCACATTGCCAGGGAGATTTCAGGGTTGGAGCTGGAATGAAACAGCTTCCTCAGGGACACGGCTTGTTGTGCAGCACAAGTCTTCAGTCGTATTGCAGGAATGGTGTCAGGGGCCATTGTCTTTTTTCGTACGTACTGTGTTCAGTTGTTTCTTCATGTCACATGCAGCAAATTGAATTGGTCGAAGACTGGCATCTGTGATTCTGTATCATGGTGAGGGTGAGGTAGATCATCAACTCAACACTTCTGGCTGAGGTTGGTGCAGCTACCATATCCTGGTCTTTAACACTCATGTGCAGAACTGTTCGATTACTGAGGATGGGGAGATCTGTGGAGCCCTTTCCTCCGTCATTTGTTTAATCGTCCATCACCATTTATGACAGAATGTGACAGGATTGCGGAGCTTCGATCAGATCTGTTTGTCAAGGGGGGTAGCTTTAATGGGTTCACGTCAGGTTAAGGTTCACGTGGTTCTGACCCAGTCATGTTCACCCACAGTCATTACTGAAACATAGATCGTATTGATGGTAATGGCTGACTGAGGAAATTATTCGATGCTAAAAGTTACAGGTTGTGGTTGAATGCTGTTCTGCTTCTACTGCTGCTGTAGTCTGCAGCACTACATAAATACGCAGTTTTGAGCAGCAATATCTGCAATGCAATTCTGCTCTCTGTCCCTTAGTTCACATTGAGACCCATTCACCCATCAGTAATGTACTCAGTGACCTACTCTGGTTTCTGATGTGGTAACACTTGCATTTTCATACTTTCATTCTGCTGAGGGTCTCTCCCCGGGTCATGCTTTCAATCTGACACATTCTGCAAAACCAATTAACTGATTTTAATTCAATTGCTTAATTCATCTGAATCTTTTTGCTTGTGTAATACCATCTACTGTGTTTAAAGTGAATGTGTTTCCTCTGTTTCTCTCACTGACCATGATTAAGAGCTCTGTACTATCAGTGTTGTCAGCTTTATGTAGTTTCAGAGCCAATGAATTCTCTGGATTCCCAATCATCTTCACCACATTGTATGTTTCCTCTTTTGGTTTGATGCCTTATTACTCATGGTTGCCTTTTCCTGCCATGAGTATGTTTTATCTCCTTTGGGAGAATTTCTAATAGCCTCCGAAATATCCCCAGAAATTCCTGCTTTTGTTGCTCCATGATCTGAAAATGTGTTGCTGGAAAAGCGCAGCAGGTCAGGAAGCATCCATGGAACAGGAGAATCGACGTTTCGGGCATAAGCCCTTCTTCAGACCTCACTTTGTTCTGCTCCATGGTCTGCCCTGCTTGGCTCCCCTTCCAATTAACTCTGGCCAGCTCCTCCCGAATGTCTTTGTAGTTACATTGCTCAATTATAATCACATTACATCAAGAAGAGAGCAATAGATATAAACCGAAAGAAGGAGCTTTGAGAGAAGAGACGCAAAGAATAATTGGTAAATTTCTTAACTAGATACAAAGAGAGAAAGAGCGAGACAACATAGATGAGGAAATGTGAAAAATGAGAAAACTAGATCATCGAAAGAAGTAGATGTACATCCCTCAATGTTTTGGCAATTCCTGTGTGCTGTGGTCCTTTGTACAGTGCATATACAACAGAGCAATATATGTTCAAATAATGGCTCTGATACCAGAATTTTTATCTCCAATAATATGACAGACACTAGCTTTGGAAAGTACCCAACAGGCCAATATAATGAATTCTGGTAGAAAGGGGATTAACTGAAATAAGGTGGGACAGCAGAAGCAAGAATTTATAACACACATCCTGATAAGAATGAGAGATTGGATTGGAGAATTCCAGAAAAGGAGGGAACGTTGAGAGAAGGGGAACATTTCATTTTAGATGAGAATCAAATGATATTTTAATGTTTTATAAATTATATACATCATATGCATCACTTTCAGTTAACTGTGTCTCCGTTGTTCATTTAGAATGTGTTATGCACATATGAAAAATGTTACATATCTGCACACACACATTTATTAAACAGTGTATATAAAATCATTTTTCCGCCATTGAAATGGTCCTGTTGTCGTGTTACCAGGATACATCAACACCAACTAGCCACCAAAAGACATGACCCATTATCACTATGTTCCATACATACAGGCAAAGAAGGGCACCACTTTGATTGGGACAACGCACACACATACTAAGACACGGAAGGACGTTCTTACAGAAATGGCATTCTGACCAGAAGTCTGTCAATAAACACACCAATTTAGATCCTATCTACCTTCTCTTGTAAAACAAAAGAACTGGAAATGACATCACCCATCTTAAGAACCCAAGACCTATAAACAGAGAGGCGCGAAAAACCACCAGCGCTTCAGCAGAGACTCTCACTGATGATGTTACCTAGTTATAGTGTCGAATCGTCAGAAAACAAAAGCACAGCGAGCTAACTTGCATACACACAAACTGTTATTTTTCTTTCATTAGTGGAATTTGGGAGTTCTTTGTCACTCATGTATTAACAGATTACGAGGAGAGGTGATCTTTTTTGGGTTTGTGGTTTTAATTAACAGAAGTGCTCGACATAGATGTCTTCACAGTTCGGGGCCCTGCCATAAGGGTAGATTTGAACAGATTTCGGGTACAAAATGTCCCAGCAAATTCCAACACGTTGCAATTAGTGACCTAGTTCTTCAAATAAAACCGGTCGGAAAATCTGTTTAATTGTGTTTACTGGTGGTTGTTTAAATTAAAACTGAGGGAAATGGCTCTTAACATTACTAAAGAGGTTCCCAAATTTGCCAAGAAAGTTGAGAAAGAC
>NW_025212183.1:23921-25487 GCF_004010195.1 Chiloscyllium plagiosum
TTAGTTGTGTAGCTCCCCTATCTAAAATAAAAGTGGAAACCAATATTTGCTAGCCATAATGGATGTGTCTACCAGATTCCCAGAGGCAATTCTATTATGGAGTGTTAAGGTAAAAAGGGAGGTGGAGGAGTTGGTAGCTTTCTTTACTCACTGTGGGCTCCGCAAAGAGATTCAGTCAGACCAAGGTCTCATTTGTACCGCTCAGCTGTTTAAGGAAGTAATGGATAGCTTAAGCATACAGCAGTTTAAATCAAGGGCGTCCCATCCTGAATCCCACGGAGGCTTGGAAAGTTAGCATCAGACGCTGAAGAACATATTAACTGCGTACTGTCAGGATTACCGGAATGATTGGAATGACGGTGTCTCATTAAATTGTTTGCCATTAGACAAAAATTATTTGCCCCAAATAAATCTACTCAATTGACTTCCTTTGAGTTAATATTTGAAGTGAGAGGTCCTTTGGAATGAATTGAATATAAATTAACAGGACCGAAGTCAGAGATCTCACACTCGGATTATGTACTTGAGATGAGGGAGAGATTAGATGGAATAGGTGAGTTAGCTAAACAGCACCTGAAGGGTACAGCACAGAATGAAGCACGTGGCAGATAATAACTCTAAAATTTAGCAAGTGATTGAAAGCTCACAGTTTACAGTTGGCAGAGCATGTTGACCGATTACAAGAAGCAAACTTGGAAATAAACTCAAAGAAAACAGAATTCGCGAAGTTAGAGGTGATGTTCTTGGGACATTACATTGGACATGGAAGGTTGACCCCATGGAACACAAAGACAAAGGGCTTTGAGGAATTTCCACGACCATCCTCGAAGAAAGAGGTGCTTCGATTTTTGGAACTGAGTGGATTCTATCGGACGTTTGTTCCAAACTTCAGCAGCGTATTGGCACCACTGATGGACTTAGTAAAGAAGGAAACAGAATTGTGGTGGACAGAACAATGCCAGTAGGCATTTGAGAATTTGAAAGCAGGATTAATCACAGCACCAGTTTTAGCTATACCAAATATTTTGAAACCCTTTGAAAATTCTATTTGCTTCTAGGGATATAGAGGTTGGAGATGTATTGATACAGAAAGGTTATGATGGATTTGAATGGCTAATTGGCTACTTGTCGAAAAAACGCAATATCCAACAGAAAGAAAAATACAGCATTCTCCATTATTGAAAAAGAATGATTAAGTTTCGCACTGACCTGACAATATTTTAATGTTTATGTGATAAATAAATTGTCGGAGATGGTTGTGGACAACGACAAACCTCTCGCGTTTTTTGAAATATTTAAAGACCAGAATATGAGACTATTTCATTGGAGTCTTATCACACCGACTTTAAACTTACAAAATGTACATGCTGTGGGTCCTAAAATGTGATAGCAGATGTGTTATCGTGGATTTAAAGGAAAAAGTTTATATAAGATTTTACTTATTCCAGTTTAAATAGGTGTGCAAAATTAATATGAATGATATAACTGAGATTAATTATTTTGTATTTCATAATAATGGGATTAAGAATTATCGGAAAAGGAATGATGCCATCTTTTCATTCTGCT
>NW_025212184.1:0-11991 GCF_004010195.1 Chiloscyllium plagiosum
CAAGCTGGATGTCTGGTCCTTTACAATAATACCCGAGGGTCTTTGCTGTTGTACTGACCACACGATCAGCTAAGAGGGACAAACACAGGCATTCAGTGGGCTGGCACAGACCAAGTTTCGAAGATGTGAACCAAAACTTTTGAAACCCACTGTCCAACTTGGAGGACCAATTATCACACGTCAAAAAGTGAACAGTTCGATACAAAACATTTCATTATTTCTGAGCTTCGCAGTGCCAACATTCGCTATACTAGAAGCTGAAGAACCAAGACCAGGGACAGACACAGAGTGACAGCGAGATTCACATTAAAGAGTCATTTAATTAGCTGAGACATGGTGTGTAAATATGGACAAAAGTTCAGAGGTGTGAGACTACTTGGAGAACTGAGAACTTGGAGCGTCCAATCACAAGAAGGAGAAGATGAACAAAGGCATTGGCAGATCAGCTGAAATGGTTGGTTATACCAAATTCTTAATTTGCATCGCAGAAACACCCCAAACATATTACACGGGGACAAAATGACAGTCCAGCATGGGGAAGCATGCAACATTTGCTCGTGTATTGTTAAAAAAAACTGGACTACCTGGCTAGCAAAGGTACAATTGTTAACCTTTGCTAGTTTGTTGGAACTATATTTGCAGTAGATAACTGTCTCAATCAGGGAAATTTGTAGACTATGCAAAGGGTGACAGTAAATGATGACCCCACAACATTTTGTCTCTATATCTCCATTGCATCAGTAAAAGGCAAGAAGGGGTGCGTGTCTCTCACTGTTTGTGTGTGGGGGGACGTGGGGTGGTGGGGGAGTGAGTGAGAGAGAGAATGTTGAGAGAAAGGTGGAGAGAGAAGGAGAGGGAGAGATTTGGGAAAATGGGGTATGACGGTGGTTTACGTGGAAGTTGGTGTTTGAGAGGGAACATCTTAAAGCTGAACAACCAGCAGAGGTTTGGGTAATAGACAAAGCGAGATTGATGGAGTTTCATGGATAGATGTGATGTGGTGCTGAGAACATTAAAGTGAATGCGTTGCCAGACACAATACCAATATAGATTAGTGCACAGAGAAATGATGGATGGATGGGATTTGAGTTTGAGTTAGAATACGAGCCATGGAGTATTCAATCAGATTTGCTTCCGCACTTTTGAACTGGGAGTGTCAGAAGCAGATTACGTACAACATTAGGACTGCAGTTCATAGCTCAAGGTTCAAATAGCAGATGGGGTAATCCACTGAAGTACATTCCGGAGGTGTCAGTCGTTAAAATTAGGAATGGTCAGGTTATTGTGCCAGAAATCATTTCATGCCCAAAAGAATCACCACAGCTGTGATTCGTCTGTTTCAGCCTCAGATATTGGCCAAGAACGGGATCGAGTCAGATGAAGGAAATATAGATCGCAACCAGCATAGAAGACAGTGATCGCTATGCTCACAACATTTAAATAATAAGGGAAGTTATCAAAGAATCGTGGTTAACAGCTGAAACTTAACAGGAGAACAGAAAGACCCACAAGGGACACTGCGAGAAGCAAAGACGGAGAGAGCTAATGAACAAGTGCACTGATGCAGTTAGTACTGTTTTGTAGAGTGAATACTGGGGCTCAGCGCCTCATCTAGAACAATAACAGCAGCAAGGATTGTAGAGTTATGAAACGAACTGCAGTTAAATATTGATTGTAGAAGTACTTTCTGGACAGTGAAACTTACCAGGGACACCAACGATAGCCAGGATCGGATAGTATAAATAATGAATAACCATTAGTGTGTAATAGATCCGCGATGCTAATGACAACCGGTCATAATACGTCACAATAATCCAAACAGCCCCAGAAAACTTCCTGTTCATTGTTATAACATTCCCGTCTGACGTTCTCAGATTCTGGTCCATTGTTGTAACATTCCGGTCTAGTTTTCTCAGATTATGATGTCTCCACCCCCTCTGTCTGGAGCTGCTGATCGCTGTTAGTGCTGTCTGTGATGGTCCTGCTCATACAATTTTGATAACATATTGAACGGAGCTCAGTTATCATTAATAGATGGAAACCCCCCTCCCCATTGGATAAGTAGAATCCATGGAGACAGAAATTAATCAGTCACAAAACAAACAGGTTCAGTTAACCCCTCCCTTACAACACTTCTTATAACACAATAAAACGGAAAATCTACTCAGTCTGGATAGAATGTATGAGGGTTGTTGAGGGATGAATATATATCTTTTAATCTTTTTAATCTTTCTTCCTTGGATGTGGGAGAATACTGTACGTACGTATGTGTCCCACTCTGTTCATAATCGGAGACAGGAATGAAATGACAGACCAGCTACATAAAATAGCTTTGGGAAATCTTTCAGAGATCACAAACCAGGGGTAACAATTTTTATTGCTAATGACTTTGGTTAATGCTGCTTCTTATTTTAAAAATATCAAATCATCATCAAGACCATTAAGGTTGTGGCTCAGGAATACCGCTGGAGTAATTTTGTCCCATGTAAGTATCAGAGAGGGATAATATGAGTCCATTCAACCCACACTAACCTATTACCACTTGAAGAGGTGAAAAACTTGAGTGTTGGCACATTTTGCAAAGGGAATCTTTCAAAACTTTGGGAATTGTTACTGCAGTTGCATAAGTTATTACTGGGAGGATACTTGGAGTATATTGTATTGATTGTGCGAATGTAACTGAGAAGGGAGGGACCTCCGTCTGATAGAGTTTACCGGCTGCTCATAATGCATGGGCTGCTGTGTCATTTATTGTCTCAGTACTGTTACAGAGGGAGAGGAAGAGGCCATTTAGCTCCTCAAGCCTATTACAGAGGGACAGGAGGAGACCATTCAGCCTCTGGAGACTATTACAGAGGGACAGGAGTCGTCCATTCTGCCTCTTGAGCATCTTACGTAGGGAAAAGAGGAGGTATTTCAGCCTCTCGAGCCTGTTACACAGGAGCAGGATGAGGCCATTCAGCTTCTCAGATTTGCCATACAAAAGCACAACTAGTTAGTTTGTTGTTCAACTGCAGTGAGGGAAACAAAAAATACTAATATATCATTCAGATTTTGAGACTAGTTTACAGAAACAAGAGAAAGGATTTCAGCAAATCGAAGCTGTAACGCAAGTGAAGAGGCCATTCAGTCCCTCAGTCCCATCGCACAGGAGCAGCAGCAGACAAGACAACTATTGGAACCTGTTACTCAGGAGCAAGAGGAGGATATCTACTTTCACAAACCTCGTACACAGGAACAAGAGGTAATCATTCAACTTCTCGAGAGTGGGATGCAGCAAAATCTGGAGTCTAGTGATCCCCGAGGATCCTGTAACCCAGGAACAGGAGGCGGTGACTCACTCCCCACCAGTATAGTATATTTGGAGAGAAGGGCAACGGGCTTGTTACAAACAGAAATGTATGTTTAAGTTGCATGAGCGGGCCATTCAATCCTGATTTCCCATTCAATAACACCATGGCTAACCAAATTGCGACTCCTCATTCCAATTTACAGAGATGCCCCTCTCTGCAGCCTCTGCTCCATTTGCTGGTCATATTGCCAACTTAGATGCTTTTCTGCAGTTATCATGAGTGGCTCACAGAGAGTGGGTAACCTAATTTTCTGGTCTTAGAACAAAGAACACTACAGCACAGGAACAGATTCTCTGGCCCTCCAAGCTGACGCCAATCCAGATCATCTGTCTAAAGCTGCCAACTATTTTCTAATGACCTGTATCCCTTTGCTCCCTGTCCACTCATGAATCTGTCTCGATATATCTTAAATGACGCTATCAATTCCGCCCATACCACCTCCACTGACAGTGCATTCTAGGCACCCACAAATCTCTGCATGGAGAACTTTTCACGTATATCTCCACTAAATTTTTCCACTTTCAATTTGAACTCGAGACCCAGAGAAAGGGAATCCCCCACTCAGAAAAATATTTCTTGCTATCCACCCTGTTACGCTCTCTTGACTTTGTAGGCCCTAATCGTGCCGCCACCTTTTTTTCCAACGAAAATAATCGTAATCTACTCAACCTCTACTCATAACTATCACGCCTTACCCCGCCCCCCACCCATACAAGGCAACATTCAGGCGAAATTCCTCTGCACTCTCTCCAAAACATCCACATGATTTTGGTAATTTGGTAATTTGTACGCAGTATTCCAAATGTGGACAAACCAAAATCTTACACAACTGCAACATGACCAGCCAACTGTTGTATGCAACACCCCGTCTGATGAAGGAAGGCTTGCATTATGCCTTCTTGTCACTCTACTGCCATTCGTTGCTATATTCAGGGAATAATGGTCCTGAATACCGAGATATCAATGTACATTAATTTCCCAGGACTTTTCCATTTATTACAGAGTTCGCTCTGAAATTGCATCTTCCAAACTGCAGCACCCAGCATTTGCCTGGATTGAACTGCATCCGCTATTTCTCTGCCCAATTCTCCAATTTATCTATAATCAGCTGTATTCTCTGACAGGTCCTTCACTATCTGATACACCACCAATTTTAGTGTCTGAAAACTTCCTAATGAGGCAACCTACACCTTTCTCCAAATCATTTATGCACATCACAAACAGCAGTGGTCTCAGCACGGATCCCGGTAGGACTCCACTGGTCACAGGTCTCCACTTCGAGAAGCTCCCTTCCATTACTACTCTCTGACTTTTGTTGCCCAACCAGTTCTCAATCCATCTAGCTAGAACACCCTGAACCCCATGCGACTTCACTTTCATCAGCCTTCCATGGTGAACATTATGAAACGCCGTCCTAACGTCCAGGTATCTGACAGTTACATCCATTCCCTCATTAATCAACTTTGTCACATCTTCATAGAAATCTATTGGGCTTTTAGGACATGACCTTTCCTGCAACAAAACCATGCTGTCTATCAACGGTAAGCCCATCTTCTTCCAAATAGGTACATATTCTGTCCTTTAGTATCTTCTCCAATAGCTTCCCTACCACTGACGTCAGGTCTGCAGTTGCCTGGATTATCCCTATTATCGTTCTTAAACAAGGGGAAATATTAGCAATTCTCCTGTCCTCTGGGGCCTCCCCAGTTTTCAAGGATGTTGCAAATAAATCTGTTAAACCCTCAGCTATTTCCTCTCTTCTTTCAATCAGTAATCTGGGACAGATCCAATTCTGACCTGGGAATTAGATTAGATTACTTACAGATTAGATTATATTACTTACAGTGTGGAAACAGGCCCTTCGGCCCAACAAGTCCACACCGCCCCGCCGAAGTGCAACTCACCCATACCCCTACATTTACCCCTTACCTAACACTACGGACAATTTAGCATGGCCAATTCACCTGACCTGCACATCTTTCGACTGTGGGAGAAAACGGGAGCACCCTGAGGAAACCCACGCAGACACGGGGAGAACGTGCAAACTCCACACAGTCAGTCGCCTGAGGTGGGAATTGAACCCGGGTCTCTGGCGCTGTGAGGCAGCAGTGCTTACCACTGTGCCACCGTGTCTACCTTAATGCCTTTTTGAATACACATCATTTCCTCCCTCCTTATGTCAACTTTACCTCGCGCAATGGCGGATCTATACATGACCTCAACTCTGCCATGTCCCTCTCCTCGAGGGAATGCCGATGCAGAGTACTAATTATGAACTAGACCCATTTTCTCTGACTCTACTCATGTCTTTCCTCCTTTGTCCTTGAGTGGGCCAACTCTTTCCCTAGTTATTCTCTTGCTCCTTATTTTAATTAAAGGCTTTGGGGGGGTTTCTTCACCTTGCTCACTAAGGATATCTCATGTATGTTAGCATCGGCTTTAACACAATCTCCAGGAAACCGTCCCCAACGTTTCCAATAACTTTCCAAATCCAGAATTAAGTCAAACGCCATTCAACTCTAAGTTAAAGCACTTGCCTGAATTATTAACAGTCGTGTGGCTTACTCATGTTCCTGAACACATGGTCAGCAGGGAATGGCTAACTCTGGCGTTCAGTGTACAGGCACTGACCAAGTTTCAAAGACGTGTCTCTTAGCTGCTGAAAAACCCGTCCCCAACATTCAGCACACCAGGGCACTGGGAAGTAAGCAAAAGCGTGAGCCTTTTTTTCTTATCGCTTCTAAGCTCCTTAACAATGGAACCCAATTGTCCAGGGAAAGATGCAGAACAATTATTCACATTACATCTGGGCAGCTACATAATGGACAGCAAGTTGCAGAAACATCATTGTAAACAGAGGTTTGGGACTAGTTGAAGGAGTCAGACTTTAGAGTTTCCAAACACAATAATGAAAACATAAAATAAAGCCACTGCCAGAACAGCTGAAACGGGTAGTTGTATCACATTCTTAATCCACTTTACAAAACTAGACCAGACACCAAAAATCCAGATGAAATATATATTCAGCATGGATAAATTTGCGAGTGTAGTGTGCTGCTCAATGCAACCTACCAAGCTTTCCAGAGGGGAACAATGTACAAATTAGATCTGTGCATTAATAGGTAAACCTGGAGCAGTTGCCTTCCCAGCATGTGCACCGGTGTACACGACCACAGTGCACTGCTCAGTAACACTGTGTTAGATTGCTGCCCAGAGTGAGAAACGTGCAGCCCATGCTGGAAGATACCGGATGTGCAGCTCCCATTCATTTAGACCTCCATTGTGCCATGGAAATGGCTGCTCTGGTTGTGAATATCACTGTTAGAGAGAGAAGTCAAAGGAATGAGTTTAAATACCTATTCTATCCTTTAGTATCTTCTCCAATAGCTTCCCTACCACTGACGTCAGGTCTGCAGTTCCTGGATTATCCCTATTATCGTTCTTAAACAAGGGGAAATATTAGCAATTCTCCTGTCCTCTGGGGTCTCCCCGGTTTTCAAGGATGCTGCAAATAAATCTGTTAAACCCTCACCTATTTCCTCTCTTCTTTCAATCAGTAACCTGGGACAGATCCAATTCTGACCTGGGGATTAGATTAGATTACTTACAGATTAGATTAGATTACTTACAGTGTGGAAACAGGCCCTTCGGCCCAAAAGGTCCACACCGCCCCGCCGAAGCGCAACTCACCCATACCCCTACATTTACCCCTTACCTAACACTACGGACAATTTAGCATGGCCAATTCATCTGACCTGCACATCTTTGGAATGTGGGAGGAAACGGGAGCACCCGGAGGAAACCCACGCAGACACGGGGAGAACGTGCAAACTCCACACAGTCAGTCGCCTGAGGTGGGAATTGAACCCGGGTCTCTAGCGCTGTGAGGCAGCAGTGCTTACCACTGTGCCAACGTGTCTCCCTTATGCCTTTTTGAATACACATCATTTCCTCCCTCCTTATGTCAACTTTACCTCGCGCAATGGCGGATCTATACATGACCTCAACTCTGCCATGTCCCTCTCCTCGAGGGAATGCCGATGCAGAGTACTAATTATGAATTAGACCCATTTTCTCTGACTCTACTCATGTCTTTGCTCCTTTGTCCTTGAGTGGGCCAACTCTTTCCCTAGTTATCCTCTTGCTCCTTATTTTAATTAAAGGCTTTGGGGGGTTTTCTTTACCTTGCTCACTAAGGATATCTCATGTATGTTAGCATCGGCTTTAACACAATCTCCAGGAAACCGTCCCCAACGTTTCCAATAACTTTCCAAATCCAGAATTAAGTCAAACGCCATTCAACTCCAAGTTAAAGCACTTGCCTGAATTATTAACAGTCGTGTGGATTACTCATGTTCCTGAACACATGGTCAGCAGGGAATGGCTAACTCTGGCGTTCAGTGTACAGGCACTGACCAAGTTTCAAAGACGTGTCTCTTAGCTGCTGAAAAACCCGTCCCCAACACGCAGCACACCAGGGCACTGGGAAGTAAGCAAAAGCGTGAGCCTTTTTTTCTTATCGCTTCTAAGCTCCTCAACAATGGAACCCAATTGTCCAGGGAAAGATGCAGAACAATTATTCACATTACATCTGGGCAGCTACATAATGGACAGCAAGTTGCAGAAACATCATTGTAAACAGAGGTTTGGGACTAGTTGAAGGAGTCAGACTTTAGAGTTTCCAAACACAATAATGAAAACATAAAATAAAGCCATTGCCAGAACAGCTGAAATGAGTAGTTGTATCACATTCTTAATCCACTTTACAAAACTAGACCAGACACCAAAAATCCAGATGAAATATATATTCAGCATGGATAAATTTGCGAGTGTAGTGTGCTGCTCAATGCAACCTACCAAGCTTTCCAGAAGGAAACAATGTACAAATTAGATCTGTGCATTGATAGGTAAACCTGGAGCAGTTGCCTTCCCAGCATGTGCACCGGTGTACACGACCACAGTGCACTGCTCAGTAACACTATGTTAGATTGCTGCCCAGAGTGAGAAACGTGCAGCCCATGCTGGAAGATACCGGATGTGCAGCTCCCATTCATTTAGACCTCCATTGTGCCATGGAAATGGCTGCTCTGGTTGTGAATATCACTGTTAGAGAGAGAAGTCAAAGGAATGAGTTTAAATACCAACAAATGGGAGGGATTTTTGACATCGGTAGACGGGGGAGCCTGAGAGACAGTACTATGGAAGGTTGAAATGAAATGAAGACATTTCTATAGCATCTTGAGTTATAGACCAGCTCCCAGGGATGATGGAAGAATGGGATATTGGTGCGTATTCAGGTAGAGTTGTAGAATTATAGAAACAGATCTATCTGTCTAATTCGTTCATGCTAACCCGACAAGATAAATTAATCCTGTCCAATGTGGCAATATATGCATAATACCCTCTAAACACTTCCTATTCATGTACCCATCAGGATGGCTTATAAATGTTGTAATCATACTATCCTCCACCACTACCTCTGTCAGCTCGCTCCATACAGACACCATAATCTTAGGTCCCTTTTATATCATTCCCCTCTCACCCTAAATGTATGTCCATTGATTCTGATCTCCCCTACCCGGGGGAAGAAAAAACCTTGTCAATTTAATCTATGTGTGCCCCTCACGATGTTGTAAAGCTCTATGAGGTCACCTCTCAGTCTCCTATGCTCCAAGTAAACCAGCCATAGCTTCTTCAGCTTCCCCCATAGGTCAAACTCTTCAATCCTAGCAAAATCCTTATAAATCTTTTCTGATCCCGTCTAAGTTTCACAACATCTTTCTTATAGCATGGACACTGTAACTAAAAGCAGTATACCAAAAGTGACTTAACCATGTTGTATACCGCCACACCATGACACCTAACGCCTCTCTTCAACGCACTGACCAAAAAAGGTAGACAAACGAAAAGCTTTCTTCACTATCCTGTATACCTGAGACTCCATTTTTCAGGAATTATGAAACTGTTATATTTATTAAGCCAATATCCGGGATCTTCCCAATAAATGTACAAGTTCTGTGGTGATATGCCTTTCGAAAATGCAGCATCTCACATTTATCCATTTGTGAAAAATGCCACACCTCGGTATATTGGTCTATCTGATCAAGATCCCGTTGTAGGCTGTGATAGACTTCTTCACGTTCACTACGCCTTCAATTTTGCTGTCATCTGCCATCTCATTAACCAAATGCTTCATATCCAAATCATTTCTATAAAGGACGAAAAGCAGTGGACCCAGCTTTGTCTATAAAGGACGAAAAGCAGTGGACCCAGCTTTGACCCTTGTGACACGCCACTGGTCACAGGTCTCTAGTCTGAAATGCAAACCTCCAGCACCTAGTCTCCTATCTTCAAACTAATTTCGTATCCAAATGGGCAATTCTCTTCGTCTTCCGTACGATTTTTACTTTTTTTTTCAAATGTCTATCATGCATTATTTTGTCGAACATCTTACTGAAGTTCATATAGACAATGTCCACCACTCTGCCTTCAATAATCCTCTGCGTCCCTTCTTCAAAAAACTCGGTCAATTTAGTGACACACGATTTCCTGCGCTCAAAGCTGATATGACTACTACTTTTTAGCCCTTGCCTTTCAAAATACATCCAAATACCCCTTCAACAATAGGCACACCACAAATGAGAGGCTCACTGGTTTTTGTTTCCCTGGAATTTTCTCTATCACCTTTCCTAAATAGTGGTATCATTGTCACTGGCCAACTCCAGTCTTCATGCACCTCATATCTGATGATACAAATCTCAGCAAGGATAACGTACCTCGTCTGTAGGTTCCCAAAAACGCTTGAGGGTACACTGATCAAATCTGATGGATTTATCCAATTTTTAAGCTTTAAATGTCCAGCGCATCATACTCTACAATATGGACATTTTTAAGGATATCACTATTTATTTCCACAAGTTCTCTGGCTTCTATATTCCTGTCCACAGTAAACACTGCTGCAAAATGCTCGGTTAGTATGGCACTAATCTCCCGTGGTTCCATACATAGACCATAAGGCCATAAGACCATAAGACATAGGAGTGGAAGTAAGGCCATTCGGCCCATCGAGTCCACGCCGCCATTTTATCATGGCTGATGGGCATTTCAACTTCACTTACCATCATTCTCCCCGTAGCCCTTAATTCCTTGTGACATCAAGAATTTATCAATCTCTGCCTTGAAGCCATTTAACGTCCCGGCCTCACTGCACTCCGCGGCAATGAATTCCACAGGCCCACCACTCTCTGGCTGAAGAAATGTCTCCGCATTTCTGTTCTGAATTTACCCCCTCTAATTCTAAGGCTGTGCCCACGGGTCCTAGTCTCCTCACCTAACGGAAACAATTTCTTAGCGTCCACCCTTTCCAAGCCATGTATTATCGTGTACGTTTCTATTAGATATCCCCTTAACCTTCTAAACTCCAATGAATACAATCCAAGTACCTTCAGCAGTTCCCCGTATGTTAATCCTGCCATTCCAGGGATCATGCGTGTGAATCTCCGCTGGACACGCTCCAGTGCCAGTATGTCCCTCCATAGGCGGCCTTGATGATCTTTGATGGGCCCTATACTCTCCCCAGTTACTCTTTTGTCCTTAATGTACTTGTACAATCCCTTTAGATTCTCCTTAACCCTATTTGCCAAAGCTATTGCATATTCCCATTTTGCTCGCCTGATACTTCTCTTAAGATTCCCTCTGACCTACTGTCCTTATACCCTGCGATGGATTCACTGGATCCATGCTGTCTACAACCGACAAATGTTTTTTTTTTTATCTTATTCTTGACCATAAACTCAACTTCCCTCTTTACCTGCGAATATCTGCCCCAATCAACTTTTGAAAGTAGTTGTCCAATGACATCGGAGTTGGCCATCCTCCAATGCAGAAGTTTAATTTTTTTAGGTGCAGTTTACCTTTTTCCATTTCTATTTGACAACAATTTGAATTCTGATCGCCGACTCCCAAAGTGCTCCCACCCTCACACCTTTATCACTTGCCCTGCCTTTTTTCAAAAATGTCAACTTTTCCTATGGTGGAGAGTTTTGGATCAGAATTTGCTCTGCAGCTTTGTGGGGAGTGGAGTCAGCACAGTCTTCGACTCATTGCGCTGAATCTAACAATAATTTGTCTCATTGAAATTTTCATTGAATATCGGGGTGGTGGGGGTCGTCTGCACGACGCCAAGCTAGCTTTTGGTGTTATTGTTTCAAACTCACCTCATTAACTACCTACCCGAACCCATGGTGGCCGTCTCATTAATGCTAGCTCCATTTACCCACCAATCATGTCTGGAGGGACTGGCCATCGCATGGATACTCCTGGATATTCCAAAATCCCTGGCACTGGTGCCATGTTCAAAACAGCAATGGGCATATTGCCGAGCTTTCTGAGTTGGGAACTGCTCTGTGCAGTTTGTCCTGAGTATGTCAAATAAGGGGCAATTGCACTATGATTTGTCGACAGTGGCAGAGAGTTCCTGGTGAATGAGCTGGTACAGAGGGAAACCATTCTCTTCCCAGAAGGGTCTACATCACCAGACCCATCGAGCATGGTCTGAGTTCACCACCCAGAACAGTGTAGTATCTGCAGTGTGAAAAAAAATGCCCAGCAGTATAGGACAGCATCGATAACCTTCCCC
>NW_025212184.1:17174-23419 GCF_004010195.1 Chiloscyllium plagiosum
GGGCCATGAGGTTTCAAATTGTGCTGGAGTACAGTTGTGCTGCTGTTGATGGCCCACAGTGCCTCATGGATAGCCAGTCTTGAGCTGATAGGTCGGTTCAAAGTTTGTCACATAGTGCCACAGAACACGAGCTTATTCTCAATGTGAAGGAGGGGATTCGTCTTCACCAGGACAGTGCAGTGGTCACCTTTATCTAAACTGTCATGGAAAGATGCTTCTGCGGCCGGCAGATTAGTAAGGATGAGGTCAAGTATGGTTTCTTCCTCCTCTTGGTTCCTTCACCTTCTGTTGCAGACCCTGTCTGGCAGTTATATCCTGTAGGACCCGAACAGCTCGATCAGTAA
This sequence comes from Chiloscyllium plagiosum, assembly GCF_004010195.1. Lineage (NCBI taxonomy): Eukaryota > Metazoa > Chordata > Chondrichthyes > Orectolobiformes > Hemiscylliidae > Chiloscyllium > Chiloscyllium plagiosum. The sequence goes on from NW_025212184.1 coordinate 17,519, forward strand.
TGCTGCTGCTGAGTCACTGGTGTACATTAAAATGCCCCAGCCAGAGCACAGTTTGCGCTCTTGCCACCCTCAGTGCATCCTGCAAGTGTTGTTCGACATGGAGTAGTACTGATTGAGCAGTCGAAGGAGGATCCGGAAGTGGTTTCTTTGTCCAGGTTTAACTGGAAGTCACGAGACTTCATGGCGTCTGGGGTCAATGTCAAGGACTCCATTGGTAACTCCGTCCCAACTGTTTATCACTGTGCCACCACTTCTGCCAGTGGGGCAGGACATATCCAGGGATGGTAATGGTTTTGTTTGTGGTGTGAGGTATGATTCTGTAAGTATGTTGTTTTACCACCTTCCCTGCTGTTAGTGAAGCATCTAAAACATGGAACATGCAACAACCATTCTTGTCCCTGCTCTATCCATGTCTCCAAAATTGCCTCAGCATCGAAGTCCCAGGTATCAACCGAGCTGCAAGTTCACCGACCTTTTTCCAGATGCTCCTAGCGTTGAAATAGGCCCACATCAAACCATCTTCCTGCCTGTAGAGCACTCTTGCGACTTGAAGCCTTATTTCTGACCTTGCTACTCTCGAACTCCTGGACACTGGGACAAAATTTAGGTTCCCATTCCGCTACTGAATTCGTTTATACCCTCCTAAAGAGCATTAGAAAATTTCCCCCATAGGATATTAGTTCATGTGTTGACCATCTTAACTGATTAAAGTCAGTCAGTTACAAAAATAAAACTTGAGTTGGTTAAATCTCACAGAGAGAGATACAGGGATTGAACCTCTGTGAACCTCAACTCAGTGACAGGGAATGATTCTTAGACAGTGACAGAAATTAAACCGCCCAAATATATTCCGTTGATTACCTAGCCGTCCCATGTCCATTCACGCTCACAAACGAGTTAAGTTTATAAAGGATTAAGTTTACCTTCCCGGCAGGCCCTGGTCCTTGCTGTCGCTGCACCCACTGATACTGCTGCAGAAAATGGAGACCACTGAAATCATGAGGTATGTTTTTATAGGATTAAATTTTCCTTCCTGGCACGTCTCTGGTCCACTCTATCGCTACAGCTCCTGAAACATATGGCAAAATGGGCAGAGATTGAACCTCATTCAGTGACCAGAATTGAACAAGGGTCAGTGACACCTTAGTCAGTGACCAGAATTGAACAACGGTCGATGACAGGGACTGGAAATCAGTCAGTAAACGAGATTTTAACCTCAATCAGGCACAAGAGTGAACCTTAGCCAGTGACAGTGAGCTAACATCAGTTAGGGACAGGTAGTGAACCTCTGTCAGTGACAGGGACATAAATTGGTCAGTGAAAGTGATTGTTCCTGAGTCAATTAGAAGGATTGAACCTCAGTCAGTGACAGGGAGTGATTCTCAGTCAATGACGGAGAGTGAACCACAGTCAGTGGCAGGAATCGAATCACTGTCAGTAACTTGGAGTGAAACTCAGTCAGTTGCAGGAATTGAACCTCAGTCAGAGGCAAGGATATAACCTCAGTCTGTGATAGGCTTTGAACCACATTTGGTGACAAGGAAAGAACCTCAATCTGTGTCCAGGAGTGATAGGTCGAGATGAGGCATATCAAGATCCTGCTGCTGCCCCCTAACTGTACACTCTGCAGTTCACGAACTGATCCAACCACTCAACAGATTATGCTATTTCCATCAGCCTCTATCTGGCCTGCACCAACTTGAAGAAGACTGACACTGACATCACACTACTGTTCATAGACTTCAGTTAAGCATTCATACTATCATTCCTCAGCACCTGATTGGAAAGCTGAGTTCACTGGGACTAGACATTTTTGTTAGCAGGGAGGCAAGAGGGAGAGAGGAGCAGCCCCCAGGTAAGTTTCCCATTTACATTGCCTGTCTCGAGAGTCAGGCCTCCATATGTTTTGGGTGCAGAGAGGATAGAAGGGCATGGGCTGCCGGAAGGTAAATGACTGCTTTAAAAACTTACCTCGTGAATAGGCGATGTGCACACTGAGCACGAGCAGAAACGGGACTGCTGAGGAAGTGAAATATTATATTTGGGCGGTTGAGTTTCCTGAAACGCTATTGAGGTAGTGTTTCCCGCCCATCCTCCTCCTCTAACCAAAGAAAAGGTGCTGTGTGCTGGATTGGTAATGGAACTTTTTTTATGCTCTTCATTTTTGAATAGTCTCTATAAGAATTTAGAATAGTGGGAATGGCGGTTAGGACAGTTGAATGTTGCTCCTGCAGAATGTAGGAGTTAAGGGTCACCACTAGTGTCCATGCTGACTTCATATGCGGTAAGTGCATACAACTCCAGCTCCTAGAACACCGTGTTAGGGAACTGGAGTTGGAGCTGGTTGAACTTCGGATCATTTGGGAGTCGGAGGGAGTAATTGAGAGGTGTATAGGAAGGTAGTCACACTTCAAGTACAAGACTAAAGGCAGATGGGTTACAGTCAAAGGATGGAAAGGGACCATGAACTCAGTGCAGTAGTCCCCTGTGGCCGTTCCCCTCAACAAGTATACCTTTGTGGCTACTGATAGAGGGACACTGTCCGGGGTAGGCCATGGGTAAAGGTTTCTGGATGTAGGTTTGCTCGTTGAGCTGGAAGGTTCATTTTCATAAGTTTCGTCGCTATACTAGTGAGCATCAGATGAAGCGCTGGTGGCGTGGCCCGCTTTTTATTGATGTGTTTAGATTTCTTTGTGTTGACGACGGCATTTCCTGTAACACCATTTCATGTGGTGATGTCATTTCCTATTCCTTTTTTCTCAGAGGTTGGTAAATAGGATCCAAGTAAATGTGTTTATTGATACAGATTTAGATAGAATGCCATGTTTCTAGGAGTTCTTGTGCGTGTCTCTGTTTGGCTTGTCCGAGGATGAATGTGTTGTCCCAGTCGAAGTGGTGTCCTTCCTCATCTGTATGTTAGAATACTAGTGAGAGTGGGTCATGTCTTTTTTGTGGCTAGCAGATGTTCATGTATCCCGGTAGCTAGTTTTCTGCCTGATTGTCCAATGTAGTGTTTTTACAGTTTTTGCAAGTCATTTTGTAAATTATAGTAGTTTCGTTTGTTGTCTGTATAGGGTCTTCCAAGTTCACCAGCTGCTGTTTTCGTGTGTAGGTGTGTTTGTGGGATACTATGACGCCAAGAGGCCTGAGTAGTGGGCGGCACGGTGGCACAGTGGTTAGCAGGGCCTGTTTCCACACTGTAAGTAATCTAATCTAGTCTGGCAGTTATTTCCGAGATTTCCATGATGTAGGGGAGAGTGGCTAGGATTTCTGGATATGTTTTGTCTGCTGGTTGGGGCTTGTTGCTTTTAATCGGCATACTGTATTCGTTGGGTACCCATTCTTTTTGAATAGAGTATATAGGTGGTTTTCATCTGCTCTGTATCGTTCCTCTGTCCTGCAGTGTGTGGTAGCGCATTGAAATAATGTTCTAATGCAGCTTCGTTTCTGAGACAACACATCCATTCTAGGACAAGCCAAACGGAGACACGCACAAGAATTCCTAGAAAAATGGGCATTCCAACCGGAACTCGATGAACAAACACATTCACCACCCCCTGAGAAAAATAGCATGATATGACGCCGCAACCAGAAATGACGTCACCATGTGAAATGACGTCACTAACCCAAGGAAACTTTAACACATAAAGTCGGCCAGGCCAACATCCCTTCATCTGGAGGATCACTGATGTTGTTACCTCGCATAGTGATGTAATGCCTGAAAATGAACCTTCCATTTCAGCGAACAAACCTACATCCAGAACCTCAAACTGAGCTACAAATCTTCTCAAAACAGGTTTCTGCACAGAGTCTGTTACTGTTGCTCAGAAGTGTAGGGGGGGTGCAGAGCAAAGCATTAATCATTGTGGACTCCATAGTTAGACAGAATAGATACAAAGTTCTGTGGGACGGGAAAGACTCACGATTGGTATGTTGCCTCCAAACTGTCAGCGTTCATCATCTCTCAGATCATGTTTTCGGGATTCTTGAGGGTAAGGGGTGGAGCCCCGATTCGTGGTCCACATAGGCACTATCGAAATATGTAGGGAAAGGGATGGGGATTGACAGCAGAAATTCAGGGAGCTAAGGATGAAACTCAGAGCGAGAACAAACAGAGCTGTTATCTCTGGTTTGATGCCAGTGCCACGTGCTAGCGAGGCGAGGAATGGGGAGACAGAGGAGTTGGACACGTGCCTACAGGGAGGGAGAGTTTCTGAAATCTGGATAATTGGGGATCATTCTGGTTTGGACCTCTACAGACAGGATGGTCTACACATGTACTGGAGGGGAACCAATATCTTGGGGGTGTGAAGAATTTGCTATTGCCCTTTGGGAGAGTTTAAAACTAATCCAGCAAGGGGATGGGAACATAAATTGTAGTTCAAGTTTTCAGGAGATTGGAAGAGTGAGGTCAGAAATCTGATTTTAAGGTCGCAACAGTACACTGACAATCAGGAATGTGACCTGAAGTGTGTCTACTTTAATGCTAGGAGCATCCAGAATATGTTGTGTAAACTTGCAGCGTAGATTGGTCTGGGACTTCGATATTGTGATCATTTCAGAGACATTGATCGAGCAGGAACAGGAACGATTGTGCAGGTTCCGGTATTAGATGTTTTAATTAGACCAGAGAAGATGGTAAACGAGGGGGAGGTGTGGCATTGTAGGCAAGGACAGTATATTGTTGGCAGAAAGGCTGTGTGAGGACTGGTCTAATGAGGTATTGTGGGATGTGTTTAGAAACAGGAAAGGAAAGTTGACCCTGTTGGATTTTTGTATAGGCCTCCAAAAAGTTCCAGAGATATGATGGAAAGGGTCGCAAAGATGATTCTGGATAGGAGCGTGTGGAACAGGGTAGTTGCCGTGGAGGCTTTAACTTTCCAAATATTGACAGGAAATACTATAGTTCGAGGACTTCAGATTGGTCAGTTTTTGTCCAAAATGTGACACAGTATGTAGATAGGCCAGAAGAAGCGAAGCCAGATTGGATTTGGAAGTGGATAATGAAACTGATCCAGTGTTAGATTTGTCGTTAGGTGAACAGTTTGATGAAAGTGCCCACTATTCGTTTATGTTTAAATTAGCGATGGAAAGGGATAGATATATATCACAGGGCAAGAGTTATAACTGGGATAAATGCATTTATGATGCGATTAGGAATGTTTTCGAATGCTTAGGATGGGGAGAAATGTGCAGAGAATGGGCACAATTGAAATGTGGAGCTTAATCAAGGAGCAGCTACGCCATGACCTTGATATGTATGCACCCATCAGGCAGGGAGGAATTTGTCGAACGGGGGAGTGGTGGTTCATAAAGAAGTTGAATCTCTTGTCAAGAGGAAGAAGAGACTTATTTTAGTATGAGACGTGAAGGCTTTGTCAGAGCGTATGAGAATGACAAACCCGCCAGGGAAGACCTAAAGAGAGACCTAAGAAGAGGCAGGAGGGATATAAGGAGTCAATGCCACATAGAATCAATGAAAACTCTAAAGCTTTCCACAGGTATTTCAGGAATAAAAGAATGACTAGAGTAAGATTAGGGCCAGTTAAGCATAGTAGTGGGACTTTGTGCGTAATAATCGGGAGATAGCAGCAGCGCTAAACGATTTTTTTTTCGTTGGAATTGACAGTGGAACAAAATGTTGGCGAGGAGAATACTGAGATGCAGGCTCCTAGACAAGGCAGGATTGACGAGGAGCTGTTCGCAATTCTGGAAAGTGTGAAAATAGGTAATTTCCTACTGCCAGATGGGATTTATCCTAGGATATTCCGGGAAGCCAGGGAGGAGTTTGCAGACCCTTTGGCTTTGATCTTTACATCATCATTTTCTCTAGGAATCGTGCCAGAAGACTTGCTGCCCGCTTGTTGAAGAGAGGGAATAGGGTCAATCCTGCTAACTACA
>NW_025212184.1:24740-25493 GCF_004010195.1 Chiloscyllium plagiosum
TATATGTTGACTTTGAAGAGAATCCTGAAATGGTGAGCAGTTTTGGCAGAGCATGGTTTCTGTGATCCAGCCAGATCTGACAATGATTAACTGAAATAATTGTCCGTTGTGTCCACCAAGTCGGTGTCTCTTCACCTTAAGGAATCCGGGTCAGTGGCTGTACCATGAGGTCAGCTTGGGTGCGAGAGAGAGATAGAAATGATTTGATAGGGACAGCAGCAATAAAAATAACCTGCAGGTGTAATTGAGCAGGTCTGAAGTTACAGAAATGTCATAACAAATGAAAAGTCAAAACTAGACAGCCTGGAGCATGTTTTATCTGGGGGGAAGGGGATGTGCAGGTAGAGGGATATAAGCAAGTGGTCAGAGATGCACTCACATGTGATTGATATGAGGGAGTCGCACAAGACATGGTCCGGCACAGGGGTTGAATGTGAATATTTCTAAGGAAACCTATATAAAGAGAAAGATGGAGGATAGGAAAACAGTTAACTCATAGGAAATAGCCCTTACTGAATTGAGATAGAGAGCAAGAGCCAGTTTACATTTCCAATAATAATAATAATAATAATATTAATAATAATAATACCTCAAATGAACCAAACTTAGACAGTGAATGCAGATAGATTGTCTTTGAAAGCAAAATTTAAAATTGCAGTGAAGGTTAAACATTGAATCATGAACCAGTTTAAAGCATAATAGAAAGGTAATGGATGAATGTAATCAGATGGGTTCAAAAGCAACCAGTTTGTC
>NW_025212185.1:0-25502 GCF_004010195.1 Chiloscyllium plagiosum
AATGACGCAGATATTTATGATCAGGGACTTTCATATTTAATGTTTATTCAATGGCACACTTAGAGATTTCACAAAACATATTGGGCTGCTTGGCGTGAGAAAGATGTGATTATTCTCACCTTCACCAGAGTGACGGCAGCGCTGTAGAAAATACTCAGGAAGAACAAGGTGATGAACGTGGAAGCAGTTGTCCAGATGTTGCTGTTATCATCCTCATGGTCTTCAATCCAAGTGCGATCTATTGAATCTATGAATATAAAGCCGATAGAACGCATTGAGATTGTTTATTGATCCAGATCGATCTATCTGCATCCAAGTCATGTAATTAGAGACCATTACATCTTCATAAAGCAGTCAGGTATTTCTCAAGTGTGACTCTTATTATATCTATTAGTGCATTATTGACTCTCAGCAAGAAATTACAAATACTAACTGCACATGTTCTTTCTTCATTGTCCATGTCAGAACGTTTTAAATTATTTTTCTTTTAATCTATTATTTAAGGATATTATTATTTGAGGAATGCTTATTACGAATGATTATTTTAATTATATCATTATATTTTAAATATAGGCTGTGACAGCACTTTAGTTGAAAAGTGTGGCCATCACTGAATACAAGTTCAAATGTCATTCTCATCTTTATGTATTGGTGACCAATTGCTTGGCAAATCGTGAATATAAGTGACATCACAGTCAGGATATTGCTTCATATTTTTGTTTGTAGGAGTAAGTTTTTGTATATGTGTCCCTTAATTTATTTGATCTACTGCTTGGTGTGTTTGATTTTCCTTTAATGTTTGTGTATGTGGTTATGAGAGTCTCTTACTTCACTCTTGCCCATGTTGGAGTCTGTGCATGAATAAACATATTCCTGTTCCTTTACTGCTGGTGTGCTCATGTGTTTGTGCACCTAAAGTTTTGTCTTTTCACATTGCGTAAGCATCATCATGCTAATATGCCACTTCGTTGCTGCCTGTGCTTATCTTGTAATGTTTTTGTGAGTGTTCACTTTTCATTAGTGCTATCTAAAATGTGTGATTATGTGTCTGTTTCAGATCCTACCTACACTGGGTTATTTTCATGTTTATGCTTAATAAATGTTAGCATGCAATGTTATGTTTTGATGGCTGTTTATATTTATATGATGATGTTTGCTTGTGTGGCAATCTTTCCCAAACCATCTCCTGATAAGTTTGTTTGTGTTATTGTTTGTGGATGCTTGCTGATGCTTGTGCCCATTATCCTTATTTAATAAACGCCCCTCTATTTGTTGATCTATGCACTTGTGTGTCTGCTTGTGAGACTCTGAATTTGTGTGTGCCTGTGATATTGTATATATGTTGATCAATGTGGTTTAAAAATAACTAATTAAGCTGCCTCTGTCATCGTATGCTTGTGATTCTGAAAATGGGAAAATAATGATATTAATATTTATCTCTGTGCACTTACGTGCCTGTGTGAGTTGACGCGTGGGAGGACATTTTTCGGAATTTGTATCTGTGTGTTCATGCGTGTATGTCTGTACACATTGTGCTGTATGAATGTATATGCATTCATGCCAATTTGTATGTTACCGTGTGTCTATGTTACTATGGTTATGTGCGAGTACCCCTGTTCATTTGTGCAAATGATTTTCTTTCGGTGTATGTGAGTTATTGTATGAGCTTAGGTGAGTGTTCAAGTACCACTTGCATGTGTGTCTCTGTGCGAGTATGCATGTGTGACATCTTATCTATATGCACGTGTCTTTAGGTGAGAGCCCGTATATGCATCATTACATGTGTATTTGTGATCATCTCTCTGTATCTGTTCTTATACCAGACTGCAATTTTTATTATTCTAATTTATTGTTCTAATTTTAATGCATTGCCCATAATTAGATTTGACCTTGGTGTTGTAGGAAACATTTCCCATCATCGTGGAGAGATAGGCGTTTTATGAGCAACTCTTCTGTTGCAGTGATAGAATTTCTGTCTCTGAGAGAAAAAGCGTGAGTTCAAATTCCCACTGCCCCAGAGATAACATTTCTGAATATGTTTATGAGAAAATGTCTACTTGTGTTTTGTATGTGAAACAAAATGATATCAGGTATTTGAATACCAGAATTGATCCCATGTGCTCCAGAAAACTGAGACAAAACTATGGAATTCAAACCAGGACGATGCAAACACCAGTTTTGGTTTATGGGAATCAATGTTTATCATTTGTTAACAGAGCCAAGCGCGTCCAACATGTTTCAAAGGCATTATGTTGATTGGAAATGTTAAATCTTTGGACAGTAAGCAAGAAGCTGACTGTTCCTGTTAGTAACTGGGTTACATTACAGAGGACATCTACCATGAAAACTCTGCACAGGGAGCAAGAGGACAGACCATTCATTGTTCCCCTCCCCTCTGCTACACGACAACTTATCTGTCGATTCTCTTTGCTGTGAAAGTGAAGATACATTCTGTCAACTCATGCGCTGATGCAAGATCCCTGGAAGTTCCCCAGAAACAAAGGTTAAATTCAAACTGTTCTGCACTCTTTACGATTGGTATGTTCCAATCAAATTTAATTTTAAAGTGTCTTAAATTTACATTTCCAATTGGTGCAATGTGTCAGTTTAAAACTGACCTGAATTTTGTAAGAATGTCCAATCGGGGGAATCAAGAACACCAAGTTCAAAACTCGTGCTCTACCCTTGACATAAAATGAACATTGTCAGATTTTGTCACAGAGGGATTTAGGATGGATAAGGTACTTGGCGGAATCCTGTAATGAGTGGGCTTTACTCTGTCTCTGACCCAGGGTGTATCTGCGCAGAGAACATTAACTGCACAAGACACTTGTCCTAGACCTGTTAATAATCCACTTTAACTAAACAGATGCAATGTAAGTCAGAGTGAGAAACAATTAATTCAATATTTAACTCACAACTGGAAGAAAAAACACTTTATTACTTCTGTTGAATTATTAAATGCAACTTTGAGATTTTTATTGACATGAATTAACAGTGTCCATCAGTGGAAATGAAATGTTTACGAAACTCGGTTTACCGCTGGATTTATCGACTGTTCTGTTTATGATCTTCAACGGAATCGCTTCATGTCCCACCATACAGGAGCAAGAAGCACCGCTGGCCCACTCCTCCGCTGTAATGGATAACAGGCTGTACGTGAAGAAGGAGATGTTGTCACTCTCCGCTATCACCTCGGTGTTCTTGTAGCTACTGGGATTCACCGGCTTGTCATTGTTTGTCCACTTGACAAAGATCTCTCAGGGGGAGAAACCTCTCACTAAACAGGTCAGGGAGAGAAACCTCTGAGCGGAGATTTCTTCTGGTGGTGGCAGGAGGACCGACACTGGCTCCAGCGGATTAGTCACTGCAGAATATTTGAGACAAATATAAATCAACCAAAAAAAATCCTGAACCAATATCACAATTTCACTAAATATTAAAATACACCATTTTTAATTTGGGATTTATTCACTTTCGTTTTCTAAAGGAGCATAATGGTACACATTCTGTTCAGTAAAAAAATGTAAAGTTTAATGTGAAAGTTGCCTCCGTGTTTCCAGCCCACAACAAGGGCATTCTGTCCAACTGCCATTGCTGATGGTGACATCACAACCCAGGCTTCTTCCCACCTTATCTGACTTAATCAGAATACAATATCCTTTGGTCCATCTTTTTCTTAAGCAGCTACTTAGCTATCCTGCCTTCAGATGCATCATTAATGCTCCCAACGGTGTTTGTTCATTACCAATCAAAGCCTGTCATTGATGTAACTGGATCTGGATTACACATGGGATCCTGTGTGCTTTAATCTCACCGCTCACCTTTCTCCTTGTGGATGGAGTCTCTCAGCGGAGTTGGTAGATTCTGATGGTACACCACACATTCAAAAGTAACGCCACTCAGCCAGGCTTCAGTAGAAATGTCTAATTTGCTGATCACACTGTCGGGATTCTGTCCAGGCTGCTCAGCAATCTCTGATTTCACAGGCTTCTTTTCTTGTTTCCAGGTCACGTTGACTCCAGAAGGAAGACTGGACACAACGCAAGTTAACATCACCGTTGCCTCCAGTAAGACTTGTTCTACTGGCGGTGGGAGGAGTTTAACGGTGTTAGGGTGGCACTCGCTATCTTCTATGAAACAAAAATCAAAGTCAATGAAAAATGCCCCTTTATGATACAAACACCCAGATTACTTCTTCACAGGGTGAAGACACCACCTTCAAAATGGCAACTCCAACCATTACTGAAACGATGCTTACTATTGTTGATGTATTTTGATCTGTGAAAGCATTTGTGATTACCTATGACATGCCCTGTGTAATTATTCCTAAAGAACACTGGCTTTGTAACAAGTGAAACCTGTGAAAAAAGTAAAATCACTGAAAATACCATCATGGAATTACCTTTCTTTCAGAGTTTGTCTCTCACTTAAGACCATCTATTTATACTTGTATCAAGAGTAATCTGAATATAATGAGTTCATTTCCATGTTCATAACCCTTAGGTGCAAGTGCTGCTGGTCACGCTGACTGCCAAATCACATCCTAAATTATTCTCTTTGCACAGTTCTAAAGTGTTACAGGAACGATGAACAGTCATGGAAATTCTGTTCATTACATTTAACGTGATCGAGAATACTTTGCGTTATTGGTGTGATGTCATTCTCTAATTTATGTCATTGTTCCTCGTTGGCTGTGTTTGGAGTAGATCTGAAAACAAGACACTGAGTACAGCATTGGATAACGTGAAGGATACCCATCCCCTTAAGGCTTTCCCTCCATTCAGTTAGTTCATGACTGGTCTGCACTTTCAATTTATTTACCAATCTGCATTTTTAAATTTCTTCATAGAACAGGGGAAAAAGACAAGCAAAACCATATTAAATTAAACTACAAACGCGATGAAAATGTGCACTAGTTTTACAGACATCCTCTACTCACTGTGTAAACATCGCCACCCCAAACCATGCTAAATCAGCCTGTCTCAAATTCCTGGTTCATTCATCACTATTGTAGCATTTCCACCAGAAGTTATTCTCCTGCCTCATTCACTAATTATAGAGAGCATCTTAAAGAAGCTCAGTGAGATCACGTTTATCCTGGTTAATCAAATGTGATACCCTCTTGCCTGTGGTCTGATCCTATAAATGAAGTTAACGAGCTCAGTACCAGATAAAAATCAATGTTCAACAATGTTGAAAGCCAACAAGTTATTCCTGAGCAGGGAATGAAGCATTGAACACATTTTGATTTATTTTCGATTAAGGGTCACTGCATATTTTAACCATGTGATTTTGAGACTACAACCTCATAAGATAGAAGATCAGAATAAGGCTGTTCGGTCAATACAGAGTTTAGATCTGAATGGTGCTGGAAAAGCACAGCAGGTCAGGCAGCCTCCAAGGAGCAGGAAAATCAACATTTCGGGCTAAAGCCATTCTCCTGCCTTCTCCCCGTACTAAGCATGAGCTGATCTATCTCTGGCTTGAATACACACAATGGCCCGGCCTCCATGCCCTCTGCAGCAACAAGTTCCGCAAATGTATCACCCTCTGGCTGAAGAAATTCCTCCCCATCTCAGTTCTAAACGGTGAGCCTTTGATCCTGAGACTGTGTCCTTGGGTCCTAATCTCAGCTCCCAAGCAACACATCTGTTCCACATTCACTCGATCTCAGTCTCTCAGTATTTTCTATGTTTCAATCAGATATCTCTCCAATATCTCCCTTCCAACCTCAAACTTATCCTTGAAGCCACTACCAAGCAAGGATTCAGCACTCTGAATGCCTCTCACAGCATGGTCAAGCAACGAACTATTTAACAAAGCTCACTGTCTATATATCTATCTTCAACAGAGAGGAAACATGCTTTTCTGATTTGCTAAAATGTTGAAATATGCGCAATGCTAATGTAACACTCAAACTGAATTAAGAGACACATGGCATGTTGTGAAATGAGAAGCTGTACCGTGTTGTTTACCATGCCTGATAAATTAGTGTGTTTGATTCACATCAGAGTTCAGAATGATTTGTCGCTCTCTCAGTATGTGTTTCTTACCCTGGAGTGCGGTGATGTTTTTACTTTGAGTGTTCTCTCCATGAGTGACCTGGCAGGTAGAGACTGCGCTGTTGAACCATTCACCATAAGGGACCATCAGCCGACTCGTCACTGAGAAGTTCCCGTTCGCCTCACACACGGGAGACGTGAAGAAGCCAGAATCCAAGGGTCGGCCATTTTTCAACCAACTCACGGAGATTGACTTCGGATGGAACTCGATGACTGAACAGACGACGGTTGCAAACTTGCTGCTTGCAATTTCTTCTCTGGAGCTCACAGTTGGTTGGACAATAATTGGAAGTTAGGAAACACATCGTATATATTATCTGACAAATTTCATAGCAAATACAATCAGTTCTCATATATGAAGGTTTCTTGCAGTTAATGGATACTATCTTCAATATTACAAGAATCATTATTGTGCAGAGTGCTTGAGAAATTGGGATCCACGCAGAATGATCATAAGGGCAATGTGAAGGGCTAAACCTAAAGGACCCAGCAAGGGAGTCAAGGAGGCATAGAATTATAGGCCGGTAACATCAGAAGGGAGATAGCAATGTTGGATGGTATTCATTTTAATGACAGAGTCTGATGAACAAGGCAGATGAATTAACGGCATAAATGCGGTTGCTATCACAGAGACATATTGAGAGCGGGGCAGGAGTGACTATTCAATATTTAAGGATTTAGTGCCTTCAGGCGAGACAGGGAAAGATGGAAAAGGGTTGTGCGGTACAGAATGTTGCTTCTGTCGCAATTCTGGCAAGAGTATTTTAGGCTGTAAAAAGAAATGAAATCATGCATACCTCCTCGAACAAAGGCAAATGGACAGTACTTCAAAACCAAAATACTGCAAACTTAACTACTGGGAGAGCACAGTAGACCTTACTATAGGTCCAAAAGACCAAGTGCAAATACATGGGCAAATTTCAGAGACATGTAAATTAAATAGGGGAATGAGAAAAGAGGTTTTTAACTTCCTCAGCATAGGCTTGGATATTCATTTTGTCAAAAATTTAGAGGGAGCACAATTCTGAAAATGCCCCCAGGAGAATATTTGAACAAAGTATGTGTTTAATACAGAGAATTTTAATCCAGACCTTGCAAGAGTGGGGTGAACCTGGACTTAGCTTTAGGGAATGAAGTCGACCCAGTGGGTAAAACATCAATGGTGGAGCACTTTGCAGACAGTGATAGTAAATCAATTGGATTTCAGATTGTACTGTAAAGGAATAGAAATTGGCCCAAAGTTCTGAAAATGGGAAGGACAATTTTAGTAAGATCAGGTAATGACTTGACCAGAGTGGACTAGAAGCTGACACTTATTGGTAAATCTGAGTCAGAGCAGTGTGACACATTTAAGAAAGTGATAGGAAAATCACAGGGAGGACATTTCCCAGGAAGCCACTGCGTGGGACCAAGAATGCAACGGGCTCTGGACACCAAAGGGCATGGAGGGGAAGATAAAGAGAAACAAGGGAGGCTTCTGATCTATACTGAAATCTCAAAATAATACAAACTAATATGGAGTACAGAACGTGCAAGGAGGAGTTTGAAAGACAAAGGAATTAGAAGAGCAAAAGGGACCATGAGAAAATAATAGCAGTCAAAATAAAGGGAATTTTTTTTTTAAGTTACAGGCTCATTCATAATAAAAGAATTATTCAGGAAACAGTAATGCCCATTAAGTTATTATTGCAGTGGAGCCGGAGGATTAGGTTGTGGTTAAAATGAATGTGTTGTGTCAGTATTCACTGGTAAGACGGACAATGTGGGGACAGAAATCATGGAGGGGTGTTGTGATGCAGTTTTCAGAAATTAGGACACATGTGTTGAATGAAAAGTGGTTATATTTCCAGGGCAGATGAAAAGTATACCAAGCGGTAGAGCGATGCAAAGGATGAAATAGTTGGGTCGCTGACAATAATTTAGAATTCCTGTCTGGCCACAGCAGTTGTGCCAAGTGAGTGTAGATCAGCCAACGTTGCATTGTTATGCAGGACGAAGGAAGGAATAAATAATGAAAACACAGATCTGTCTAGCTAGTCTCAGTGGTAAGGAAACTATTGAGAAGTGAAATTAGTCTTCATTTGGAAGATAATCAACAATTTTCAGCACGGTTTTATTGAAAGGAAGTCATGTGTAACAATTTGATAGTAGTTTTCAGAGAGATAACTCGATGTCCAGATGATAGCAATAATCAGAACCAATGGGATCCAAGTTAATTTGACAGATTGGATCTCGAACTGGCTGAGTGGTGGGAGCAGGGGATAATAGTCATTGGGTGTCTGCGTGACTGGAAATCTATGTTTCCTGGTGTTCTGTAGGGATTGGTGTTGATTTCGTTGCTATTTCTCTTACATACCAATGATTGAGACTCAAATTTAGGAGGATTAACCAGTGAATTCACAGATGAAATGAAAACTGTCATGTTGGTAAGTCATGAGCATAATGGCTTTGGATTGCCGGAGGATATAAAAGGGTTGGTTGTATCTGAAGAGAAAAGTTGCAAATGGAAATTATTCTGGATAAATATAAGGTGATGTAATTCGGCAGAAGAATCTGTGAGGTATGACGTTTTGGATGGTGGAAACCTGGAAAGGCCTGAGGATCTTTGGTGCATGTACCCACCGATCCTCTATGGTACTGTGTCGTCTGGATAAAGAGGCTAAAAAAGTGGGAGGATATTTGATTTTATTAGCCTAGACATTGACAATGAAGAGTAGGGAGATGATACTGGAACGTAATAGAACACTGGTTAGGCCATACTAAAGCATTGTGTGCATGTTATCGAAGGAATGTGATTACACTGAAGGCAGTGTTGATGAGATTTGCCAGGATCTTGCCTGGTTTGGAGGGTTTTAGTTATGAAACTAGATTAGATAGACAGGGGTTTTCCTTGGAGCAGAGGAGAATTAGGGAGAAGATTATCATGATGTCTAGAATTATTTTAGGCATAGACAGGGTAAACTGGATGAAACCTTTCCCTTGATGGAGAGATCAATGCCTCAGGGGCACAGGGTGAAGGTAAGGCCAGGAGTTTCCAAGTGGATCTCAGGGGAAAACAAAATCAAACAGAGAGTGGTGTTAGCCTGGAGGTCAGCACCTATAAGTCATGTAGAGACTGAGCCCCTCATAATAAGTATGAAGTATCCTTGCAAGGGCAAGTCACACAAGGCAATGGATCATGTGCTGGCACATGAGACTGGAATAGTTAGGTGGCTGTTATTGAAAGGCGTGAACTGGATGGATCAAACGGCCTTTTTCCTGTGTTGTATAAGGTGATTCTATGAAAACTGTTATAAATAATGCCTTATTCATGTTAATCCCAGATGTTCTGTTTATCTCAGTTCCCACAACACTTACCTGGACATGGCATTACTTTGCTCTTGTGTGAACCGCTGTGTTGAACCTCACAGTAGATTTTGCTGGGGCAATCTACCGCTGACTCGGGCAGGGTTAACTGGCTGCTCAGGGTGTAGGTTTCCTTCTTATTTCTCACTGATGGATATGTCTTCAATCCATTCTTGATTAGCTCCCCTCCTTTCTTCAAGGTTACCTTGGTGACGTCGGGGGAATAGTCCATCGCCAAACAACCAAAGATTGCAGAACCGGTGTTGTACTCCTGACAGGAGGAGACCAGGCCATAAAGCGTGGGGGAAGACGGTGTCTACAATAGAATGACCAATTGAGCATGTCAGTTTCTGTTAATTTGACCTTATCAGGTCAACATTTGCCAGTATGCTCCCGCTGAATTCTACAGCATAACTGGAGTTTATTTTTGTTTCCTACCAGTTGCTGATCATGATCATTGGTTACCTCTTTAGAAACATGCCCTCGACCTTGACCATTACCATATAATTCAGGAAGAAGAACATCCTGATCCCACCCCAGTAACTGTTTGAAGATCTCACCAACTGACACTTTCACTAGATTGCTGTGAAGAGCAGAGAAGTTTCACAAAATACAAACCAAGGAAATGCAGATTCATCGAAATTCTACAGTGTGTGCAAACAGGCCATTTGGCCCAACAAGTCCACACCCACCCTCTGAAAGTAACGCATGCAGACCCATTCCCCTACCCTATTATGCTACAGTTAACCCTGACTAATGCACCTAAACTCCCAATCACTGAACACAACATTTGCAATTCCCCCAGCTTGCACATCTTTGGACTGTGGGAGGAAACGCACACAGACATGGGGAGAAAGTGCCAACTCCACACAGACAGTCACCCGAGGCTGGAATGGAACCCGAGTCCCTAGCACTGTGAGGCAGCAGCGCTAACCACGGAACCAGTGTGCCGCCCCACTAGGTGCCGTGCTGCTGGAAATACCCAACAGCTGGCAGTACCCCTGGAGAGAAATCAGAGTGAATCATAGAACATAGAACATTACAGCGCAGTACAGGCCTTTCAGCCCTCGATGTTGCGCTGCCCTGTCATACTAATCTGAAACCCATCTCACCTACACTATTCCATATACGTCCATATGCCTGTCCAATGACGACTTAAAATGTACTTAAACTTGGCGAATCTACTACCATTGCAGGCAAAGCATTCCATACCCTTACTACTCTCTGAGTAAAGCAACTACCTCTGGCATCTGTCTTATACCTATCTCCCCTCACTTTAAAGTTGAGTCCCCTTGTGTTTGCCGTCCCCATACTTGGAAATCAGGTCCAGTGAGCCTTCCTCACTTATCAATGCAAGGTAGAATGTTCTCTCTGGGAGGAAGGTCACTGCAGCAGCAGCACAGGCAGGAGCTGAGCACTGGGACTAGGAGGATGGCTGTCACGGTGAACTCATGCCAATTGTCTGGAAGTTGAAACATCTAATTTACAATTATCTGAGTTCTGGAGGCCTCTGAAAAATGGAGGACCATTAAGGTTCAGAGACTTTGGAGTGTTACAGCTGAGTACGTAAATATGATTTGAGAAATGAACAAGTAATCTTTAACTTTAATAACTATCAAACTGACATGCAGTTCACCACCAAACCTCATCTTTCAGACTAACCACTGCACTTACTCTGCCTAGACCTAAATTTCCATTCACATTGACAAACTCTGCTATACACCCAGTCATGCCCGGAACACACAACCCCATATCACACGAAACACATCCAAGGCAATCCAAATTGGTAGTGTAGCTGAGCAGAGAGATCTCGGTGTCCATGTACATAGATCCCTAAAAGTAGCCAGCCAGTTTGATGGAGTTGTTAAGAAGGCATACTTTGTGTTGGCTTTCATCGATAGAGGGACTGAGTTTCAGAACCACGAGGTTAGGCTGCAGCTGTACAAAACTCTGGTGTGGCCGCACTTGGGAGTATTGTGTACTGTTCTGGTCACCACATTATAAAAAGAATGTGGAATCTTTGGAAGAGTTTAGAGGAGGTTTACCAGGATGTAGTTTAGCATGGTGGGAAGGTTTAATGAGGAATGGATGAGGGTCTTGAAGCTGTTTTTGTTTGAGAGAAGAAGGTTGAGAGGTGACTTAATTGAGACACAAAAGATAAACAGAGGGTGGACAGTGAAACTCTTTTTCCTTGAATAGTGATGGCTAGCAGGACAGGACATAGATGACAGATGTCAGAGGTTGTTTCTTTACTCAGAGAGTAGTAGGGGCATGGAACGCACTGCCTGCAACAATAGTACACTCGCCAACTTTAAGGGCATTTAAAAGGTCATTGGATAAATATATGGATGAAAATGGAATAGTGTAGGATAGATAGGCTTCAGATTGGTTCCACAGGTCAGCGCAACATCGAGGGCTGAAGGGCCTGTTCTGCACTGTAATGTTCTATGTTCTATATTCCAGATGGACATATGATCTCAATTCCTTTCAGTCATTTACACTCCTGCCACCCTGCACCTGGCCCATGGTGAATCTGGCCCTGACTGGACCTGGCACCATCATTTTCACAACCTCTGACAAAAGCACTACCTAAGACATGACCTCAGCCCTTGGTCACTGACCTCTCATCTTACCCAAGTCAACCTGTGCACATTGCATCCTAGCTCCTTTCGCATCTGTGCTTTACCACCTACCATTTTGCCAGACTCCGAGCTTTGCATTTGATCAACACGTCAACCTGTCACTTCATTACAGTGACCTTCCATCCCCGAAACATCCTGGCACTCTGCCCACCTCTACACTAACCAGCCTGGCATCTCTCCATAAACCAGCCTGGCAAAGACAGACCTCCTGCATTTCAGCTCAAACTACCCCTCACCTACCAAGCACAATTCGAACAAATTATCCTGTGACCATTACCATTTACCTTGATGTCACCTTGCTAGACAGAGTGCATGCAAGCTTACCCAGCAGCCAGCCAACACTTCACAGCCTACCAGCCCAAACTGTCCCACATGCCCAATCTAGCCCCTCACTTGCTCACCACCTTCCAACTTTGAGCCTACTCCACCATAAAGTCAGTGAGTCATAAAGTCGTACAGCACAGAAACAGTTCCTTTGGTCCAACTCAGAGGGTCAGTGTAGACTTGTTGGGCCAAATGGCCCGATACATACTGCAGGAAATCTAATCTAAATGATTGTCACACTTAATTAAAATGAGCAGATTCCTTCCGATCGCTACATTGCAATAAATCCGTCAAGTACATTAATTAAAATAAATATTACTCTATTTTCAGTGTCTGAATAAACAATGTGCTCTGTTATCCTCTAGTTCATGTCTTCTGCAACTTTGTGAACTCTGCATACGTCTGAACACATCGATGTAAAATGATTTCTCTGCGTTCGCAGCAATTACTCCCATGGTTTTAAGAGTAGAGTTCCTACAGTATTGAAACAGGCCATTTGGCCCAACAATTCCACACGACCCTCTGAACAGTAAGTAGCCGACCCAGACCCATTCTCCCTAATTTATATTTACCCGTGAATAATGCACCCTACCTACACATCCCTGAACACTATGGCTGTGCTGAATTGCACAATCACCTGACCTGCACATCTTTTGGACTGTGGTAGGAAACCAGAGTGCCCGAAGGAAACCCACGCAGACACAGGGAGAATGTGCTAACTCCACACGGCCAGTCACCCGATAGTGGAATCGAATTTGGGATCCTGGCGCTGTGAGGCAGCAGTGCCAACCATTGAGCCACCATGCTGCCCTGCGAGTTCATGAGTGGATTATTTTAATTAATTCGAAATTTGGCCTTGGTCACATAATTCACTACAGCAGCTGTTTCCGAAAGAATGACTCTTCAGTTGCTATTTTGTTGTAAAATGTAACAATGTATTTAAAATGCACAGATTGGGAACACTTAAAGCACTGTGCAGATTAAATAATTCAGTTAATGTTTTATTTTTATCCTGCAAATCCAGTTTAATCAGGGACATAACAATTAATTAACTCAAGTTACGTGTGAAACTGATCAAAGCAATGAAACTGATCTGTTCTTCATAGAATTGAGCAGAATTTCCAAATGGTCGTTGCCAATGATCTTTTCCAGCCAGAAAAATATGTATGTAGTGTACAGCGGAATTGAAAGGTATTTCTTGATCAATTATAACACAGTCATGGCATTTTTGCTCAAGAGCAAGAACTATCATAACATTAGACTTTTGAAATTCTATTTATATTTCTCTATGACTTGTAAACTGTTTAAAGACAGACCTTCTGATTGAACTAGATAGTTGAGTTCTGAATTTGGATTGTAAAGCATGGATTAGATTAATCCTTAAATTATTTATTTTTTAAGTAAAAATGGCGCCCGAAGGTATCCGTTTTCCCTTCATTTCTAAAACCTTTGCGATTTGCCTTTCACTTAATAATAGGCTTTATGAAATTTCACCTCGCATGCTGATTGCATTGAATGAGGAACCTGGAGCGGTTCACTGTCACCAACCGTGTTAACATTGCAAAAACTATGTAGAAACCAGAAACGGTTTCCCAAATATAACACATTTAATGTTACCCAAGCGTAGTCCCTCCTCAACAGATCGACGATCACCAGATCACAACACGGTGTCTTGCAGCAGAACTAGCTCTACAAACATTTTCAACAGAACCAAGAACATGATGTAACCTCACACAAAAAAAAACAAATTGCAGTCTAACAAAGCTGCTCAGAATCCAGCAAACTAATGATTACATTGAATAGAAATAACAAGTCATAACGGCATCCTGTTTGTGAGGGGACTTAACACTTAAAGCTGTAACGTTTCTGGCAACAGTTCAATTTATTTCCAACCTGATAGTCTGGCTAGTGATGTGGAAATTAATGGTCTAATTAATGGTGCTCGACGATGCCTGGGACAACACCACTTTATTCAACTAAAGTCAACAATGTGAAAGGCACAAACTGTACTTTTACCCAGATCAGCCAGTTTCATCTGCAGTCAGACACAAAATTCAGACCATTGCATAAAAGATAGACGAGACCTCACAACATTGGAAATTATTTTGTTTGATAAAACAGTCTATCATAGACTTGCTTAGAGCAACTCGTGACAACAAACTTGCTTGATTTCTTTTTGTGTGGGGTAACACATGAAATGTCAATGTATTCCGACTGATGTGAACCATTTGCACTTCAAGTTATTTGAAAACGTCCTTCACAACAGATGTGTGAGTAAATTTTAGAAATCATTGATCAAAGGGACAATTTTTGTTTTGGATTCAAGGAAGATCCATAGTGATATTTTGTAAATGTTTGGAGCTGTGATTGCTTTAAATTTTACTGAAGACATTGGCATACAGTGCATAACTTCACAATTTGCTGTCAAATGAAACTCGCAACCACTGTGAACCATCGCCTGATGGTTCAGAATTTAACAAGGACCTCGCAAGGTTCGTGGAATGGACCAACGAATGATCCATGAAATTTAACAAAGGCATTTCTGAAATGATTAATTTAGCTGGGAAGAATGTAGAGACACAAATTCACATCTCTGTTTGCATTTCAATATACTATAAATTACTTTTCTATTACATCTGCTTGGGTTGACATGACAGGAAGAAACGGACGGCTTCGAGGCCGACATCATGGCGTTTGGATGTGTACAGGGCCTGGACATTCTGTTCATTCTGGGGCTTATCAATAGCTTGCAGTTATTATGGAACTGCAAGGGCAATGGCTGGGAACTCGGAGAAACCAATGTTTAAGTCTTCTGCTTGAAGCACATTTTGACCAGAACATTTAAACACCACAAAGCTCACTGTAGGAAATGCCAGGGTTGCAACTTTTAATAATATTTGAAACTTTGTTAAAATAGGGATTTTTAGTCATAGTTTCTGAAATAATCAAGAAAATAATTACCGTTAGAACAAGCTCTTTCAAAGAGAGAGGATTTGCAAAGTTTGAAACCATACAGTGCTGTGGTTTATTTGAATTCAATGTCGGTCAGAGTTAGATACAGCCAAGGTGATCTCTCCATATATTGATTCTGTTAATCTGACACACCGACATACCTGTCTGTACAAAACTGTATTATTTGTTTAGTTGATCAAAATTTAGGAAACAGATCAAACAGAATGTATTCGGCTGGGAAGGTGATGGATACAGAAGACAGAATCAAAAACTGGGAACATTAACTCTGAAGAGAGAGTAACAAGTAGTACAAGATCAAAGACATGAAAAGGTGCATGTCGATGTCCTCCAGACGTTAGTGAATCGAATGAGCTTGTTAGATGGTCGAGAGACTCGTCCAATGATGTCCTGGAATCAGACCGTGAAACAGACATCGAAAGGTGGATTTGCAAATGTCACTTCAATGTGATCACTTCATACTCTGTGTCCTGAAATAGGCCACATTGGCAGATGATTCCGCCAGATTGCATCCCCTGGGTTTATTTTCTGATCAGAAGTGAGATGTGTGGCTTGCTGCTGGCACATAGAAACAGGAAGTTGCGCGCCAGCTGAGAAAGATACACCAGGCGCTACTTTCCGTATTATCAGCACAAACAGTCTTCCTACCTCTGAGGGTGAACATACACTGACAGTGTCAAGAACAAATGGACAGCTTGTTGTTGGTCTCAACATTGTATTCAATTCCATTCCCATTTTCCAGAATGAAACAGAAGAGACACAAGATTATTTCAGCTAGAGAGTAAATTATCGGTCAGAGAGATAATAAGAGTTATCATCGGGTGAAAGGAGCTAAATGACAATGTGTAGTTTCACTCATAAACCTAAGAAGGGCTTATGCCCGAAACGTCGATTCTCCTGTTCCCTGGATGCTGCCTGACCTGCTGCGCTTTTCCAGCAACACATTTCCAGCTCTGATCTCCAGCATCTGCAGACCTCACTTTCTCCTCTATGTTTAAAAGTAGAAAACTTGGGGGAAGTTAATAAGTAAATCTAAGAAACAGCATTCATTAAAAGTTGGAATTGTAAGGTTTAAGCAATAAAATTCAGCATGGCTTTGGTGGAAGTGATATCATATCGGAAGTGGTTGATTCTGTTTTCCGGAGAGGCAATGAGATGTGACATCGGGTGTAAAAAGTGGATGTAATGCTTCTTGACTTCAATCAGGTTTTTGACCAGATCTTGCATCTTCAATGTGGTAAGGGTTCATGGGAGCTGGTGCAGTTTGGCAAATGCATCGAAGGTTTATTTGTTGGCAGAAGGTAATGGTCAAAGGTAGTCATTGTGAAGACATCTTGTGTCCAGTGGCTTACTATATGACTTGGTGCTGGATCCTTTGCTGTTTGCAGCGTATATGAACGATCTAGTCAAGAATGTAGCAATTTTGATCAGTAAGTTCAAAGATGAGGTGAAAAACGTTTGGTTTTGCAATTAGTGAGGAGGAAAGCCAGTGTGACATCGATGACCTTGCCTGTCGGAGAGAAGAATTGAAAACAGAACATTATATCCTAAAGTCTGTGAAGTAAAGTATTTTCGAGACTAACAATTTAAGCGAATATACGATGCATTGTTGGAATCTACACAATACAAAGGATAAGCAATCTTCTGTTGTGAATATCCACATCATGGAGTGGGGATTGGAGTTATAGTCTGGAGATATTGTGGCTAGACCATTCATTCAGGAAACTGGGGTCTGAGACCACAGTGCTGCCACATCAAGTCGTGAATTAAAGTTGATACTTAAACAACTCATTGAAGGAATAACCTCCACAAATATTCCCTTGCTCTGCTTTGGAGAGCACTAAACATCAGTGCAAAAGTTGAGGCTGAAGCATTCACAGCAATCTTCAGCCAGAAGTGCCAATTGTCAGATCCATCTCGACATCTTCCATAGATCACCAATATCACAGATACCTGTCAGCAGGGAATTCGCTTCTCTCCATGTGAAATCAAGACACTGTTGGGCGGGGATGAGAGGGAGCAGGGGTTACTGCAAATGCTATGGAGCCTGACAAAATTCTGGCAATAATACTGATGACTTGTGCTAGCCAAGCATTCCCGGTACAGCTAAAACACTGGCATGGACAATGTGGAAAATAGGCCAGGAACGTCCTGTGCACAGAAAATAGGTCAAACCACCCTGGCGAATTACTGCCCCATCAGTCCATGCTCAATCATAAGTTAGATGTAGGAAGGTGTTATCAAGCAGCACTAGCTCAGCAATAACCTGTGTAAATGTGGGTTACGCAAGGCCTACTCAGTTCATGTCTGAATTACAGACTTGATTTAAACATGGACAAAGAACTGAATTCCAGAAATGAGGGGAGAGTGACAGCCCTTCACATTAAGGTCACATTCGACAGAGTGTGATATTATGGAGTCGTAGCAAAACTGGATTCAATGGGCATTAGGCGACCAACTCACTGCTGCCTGCAGTCATATCTCACACATTGGAAGATGGCTCTGCTTGTTAGAGGTCAGTCGTCTCAGCCAAAGCAAATCTCTGTTGGAGTTCCGAAAGAAAGTGTCCTTGTCCCAAATCATGTTCAGCTGCTTCAGCAATGACTTTCCCCCCATCAGAAGGTCAGGAGTGAAATCTGCATTAATCTAGCACTTTTTTGTGACTCCTCAGTCCACATTCAAAATCTGGACAATATCCAGACATGAGCTGACAAGTGGCACATAGCATTCACACCACAAACCTGCAAGACAATGACCATTGACAATAAGAGACAATCTAACCAAAACCCCTTGACATTCAATAGTGTTACCATCACTGAATCCCTCACCATCGACACCCTGGGTTTTATTGTTCATTAGAAATTGAGCTGGACACTCCACATAAATACAATGGTTGTACGAGCAGGCCAGAGGCTAGGAATACGACAGCGAGTAACTCACCCTCCTGACTCGCAAAGCCAATTGACTGTCTAAGAGACAGAGGTCAGGAGGCTAATAGCACAGCTCACCCCTTGACTGGATAGGAGCAGCTTCAACTGCACTCAAGAAGCTTGGCATTGTCCAGGACAAAGCATCCCACTTGATCAGTAGCACATCCACAAGCGTCGATTGCCTCCAAATCTGATTCTTAGTACCTGCCATATGCACTATCTAAAATACTACACTGCAGTAACTTAACCACTTCCTTAGACAGTACCTTCCCACTGCCACTTGCATCTCGAAGGACAGGAGCAGCAGATACATAGGAACAGCACCACTGTAAGCCCCTCTCTAAAACACTCGGCATCCTGACATGGAAATATTCACCGACCCTTTACTGTAATTGGGTCAAAATCTGGAATTCCCTTCCTCAGGCCAAATTGGAACATGTTATTTCAGAAAGGCAGCTTACCGCCATCTGCTGAAGGACATCTACAGACAACTAAAAGCAACCACCATGTTCCATGAGTCAATTAAAAAATCGTTGAAGCTAACATGACAGTTTGATAAAGTGGTTGAGGAGGCATTATGAGTATGTAATAAGCAATTAAAAGGTTTGTAGTAAAGTTCCAGAATCAGTCCCTATCATGGTAGTTTCAATTAATAAAAGCGTATGAAATGAAAATGCTGGAATAATGAACGATAATGGCAGACCTACCAAAGGTTTGAAGCATGTTACATGGTTCAGTATTGTCCTTCAGAGGAGGACGTCTGACCTTCCTACCTGGCCTGCCCTACCCATTCAACAATAAGGTGATGGTCCTTTCCTGTGCCGAACCTGACCAAGAAACCCATCAGGAGAAAGTGAGAACTGCAGGTGCTAGTTGAAAGTGCAGATCAGAGTTGAAAGTGTAGTGCTGGAAAAGCACAGCAGATCAGGCAGCATCCGAGGAGCAGGAAAATCAACGTTCCAGGCATAACCCCTTCATCATGTATCCTAATGAAGGCCTCATGCCCGAAACGTCGATTCTCCTGCTCCTCGGACGCTGCCTGACCTGCTGTACTTTTCCAGCACTACAGTCTCGACTAAGAAGCCATTTGGCTGTAATAAAGTTTCTTAAGAAAGATCAACCATAATTAGCCGAGCAAGATGGCAGGCCTTCAAAAAGGTAGCTGATGACCACCTTCTTGGGATATGTGACTAACTTTTTCATAAGTCAATAAAGAATTAAAAAAATGCAAATTACAGTGAGTTAGGCTCTTCAGACAGAGTCCGGTAAAAATTTAAGATTGATGATTGGATGCAAATTCTCCTGTGATGTTGCTGTGAACAGCAAGAGAGTTCTTGCCAGTATTGCACTCCAATATTTGTTCATGATGTAAAGTGTCAGATTTATTGCATTTCTGGTTGTGACTGCTTTCTTGCATTTCCAATATTAGGATCACAGTGGTGATATCATGACACCAGTACTCCCAAACTCCAGTTTGATGCTGAATGGATGGGGTTTGGAATACCATCGTTTGCCCATGGTGAAATTTGAATTCAAAGAAAGCCTGGAATCGGAAAGAAAGCCAAATGTGACCATGTAACCCGAGTCAATGGAAAAAATACAAAAACAGCTGGTTCACGAATGACAAGGCATCTGTCACCTTTCCATGGTCTGGCCAACATGAGATTCCAGACCCACTGGGAAGTAATTGATTGTGTTCTGAAGTGGCTTTAGCAAGCTATTCAATGGGCAATTGGGGATAGGGACTCATTGCTGACCCTAACCAGAAAGTAATACATGTAACAAAACCTCACAACAACTATATCAATTAAATATAATTGTTGCAGCAGTTCCTGATGTCATTTCAAGTATTTCACGTGAATATTCTAAAACGCACTTTGAGTGATGTTGCACCGACTACAATATAACTCAGTGGGACATTCAGAGTAGATCCAGTTCAACATTGAAGTTTAATTGCAGAATTTTCAGCACTGAATTTTTAACCTAAATAAAAGTTTTAAATTGTGTTTATCGTCCAGAAATAAATAAAATCTGTTGTAATTCGTTTTCATAAATTTGTATTCACTTCTGAAAATGGTCAACATTCTTAAAATAAACTTGTTTCGATTTGAATCTTACCAACAAATCACTTCTTTCATCTGGCTTTGCTGTACCATCACTTCCTTGAAACCAGTTAAGCATTTATGCAAATAAACACAGAAATAGAATTCTCAGAATAAATTACAGAACAACAAAACCGCAATTTATATTTCCCCACAAGCACAGCACACGAATTGTGGAAAAAATGCAAATAACTCAATGGATTCCAATACTAATTGACGTTAGGACTTTTTAATACATAAGTTTTATGATTGTTGATGACAGAGGTATCAATTGTCATGTTTAGTCAAAAAAAAAACTATAATTAAGAGATACATTGGCACAGCTAATATTTCTGAGTCTCTTTTTCTCTCTTCCTCTGCTGCCTTCCCCCCATTTGTTTTTATATCTGATGCCTTGTTTTGCCTCTCCACAATCGGACAATGTTTTCCTTAATAACATGAAGCCAACACCTCACAACATATGCTCTCAGCCAAATTCATCCATTTCTTTCGAGAGATTTGAGTCAGTACAGCCAGATTTTGTCAAAAATCTGTCTGAGTATTGAGTGATCTGGAAATGCTTGATCGGAATGAGGCTGCAAGACTTTACTGTGATGGTGTTTTCATTGTAACTCAGCAGTATTATTCTTGGCTGAGGAATGTTTAATGGTTCAGTGCAATGCATATTTAGTCTATAATTAACTTTTACTGCACATCTCATGGAATGTTTAATATTGTAGAGGGTAATTTATTCTGTATCGACTCTGTGTTGTACCTACCCTGGGAGGGTTTTTTTAGGGAATCCTGGATGCAGCTCTATACTGTCTCTAAACCAAAATGTATTTGATATGTTTGCATTGGACAGCACAATATGGAGGGAGATTTACCCAGCACATTATATGAGCTGTACAATCACAGAAAACATTTGATGTAGCCGTGTAAAGGGGCTTGAACTCCTACCCACTTTCTGATTTTGAAATGCTTGATACCAGAATAAAAAGGGAACAACACTATGCATTGAAACTTTGCTATACCAGTAGAATATCATCTACAGGCACAGACATACATACACACATAAGCAAATCATCTGTGAACAACCCTGTAGTGTTTCATGGATGAGTGCTGAGAGAGCTTTAATTTGCAATGTGTGTATTCCATGCAACACATGCCAACAGTGAGTTTGATATGGTAGTTTAAATGTAGTTTTCATCTGTCTTTAATCTTTTCTATGACAGCTGTGGTTGTGTTTGACAAATATTCAACAGAACTGGAGGACTGTAAATGTAGTCACTGCATTAGAGGCAGAATGCAATGCTATCAAACAGGGACAAAGGCGATCCCTGTCTTTTTTCATGATGAGGAGGGATTGAAGCAGCTGGGCTTCAAACATGAAATGGAGGTTAATTTAAATGAGGCCTATATAATTCTGAAAAGACTAACTTAGAGCAAAGGTCAATGATAGGGAACCAGAAGCAGCCTGTTCAGCCAATGGAGTTTGGTCTTCCAAACAATGACATCATAGCTGAGCTGATAACCCTCACCTCCACTTTCCAGCGTTTTAACTGTAAGCACTGATTCAATTACAAATCAAAATCTGTCCATTTCAGCCTTCAAAATACTGAATGACCCAACCTCGACAGTCTTCTGTGGTAAAGAATTCCACAAATTCTCTACATTCTGGGAGACAAAATTCTCTTCTGCCCGAAATTTGTGACCTCTAATTCAGAGATTCTACTCGCTGGTCCAAAACTCTCCTACAAGGGGAAACAACATTTCTGCATTTGCACCATCAAGTTTCCTGAAAATAATAGATGTTTCAGAATGTCAGTACTGAATATTCTATTTTCGAATGAGTATAGGCTCAAACGACTCAATCTCTACTCTCAAGACAGTCCCTCCATCTTCAAGATCAGTCGACTAAACCTCATGCGGATTTTCTCACATTCTAGTGTACGTTTTCTTTGTGATATGAGTCCCAAGAACAGGTCACAGTATTCCAGCTGTGGTAAGATTAGAGCTTCTTTTCAGTTTTAACAAACATTATAATCATACAGATATCCAGCACAGAAACAGACCCTTCGGTCCTACTGCACTAACCAGATATCCCAATCTGACTGAGTACCATTTGCCAAACATTTGGCCAATCTTCCTCTAAATGTTACTTGTTCATACACCCAGGTGCCTTTTAAATGCAGTAATTGAACCTGCCTCCACCACTACCGCTGGCAGCTTTATCCATACATACACGTGAAAAGGTTATCCCTCAGGTTCTTTTCAAACGTATCTCCTCTCATGTTAAACCGCTGCCCTCTAGTTTTGAACTCTCCCGCTCGAGGAAAAAGGCCTTGAGTATTCACCATATCAATGCCCCGCATGCTTTTATAAGTCTTGTTCAGGCCACTCCTCAGCCTCCTTTTCTTTCACTGCAGGGAAAAGAAAAGCCCCAGCCTGTTCAGCTTCACCTTATACCTTAAACTCCAGTTCCAGCATCATTCTTGGAAATCTTTTCTACACCCTCTCAAGTTTCACAAAATCCTTCATAGAAATGGTCAGCCAGATTTATCTGTAATAATTCCAAATGTGGCCTCACAAATGTTCTGTACAGCTGAGACATGACATCTGGACTCCTACACTTAATGCTATGACCAATGAACGAAAGCGTGCCAAACACCTTCTTCCCCAACCTGTCTCCCTGCAACTCCACTTTCAAGGAATGATGTATCTGCACCCTTTGGTTTCTTTGCTCAGCAACACTCCCCAAGGCCCAGCCATTAATTGTATAAGTCCTGCCCTGGTTTGCCTTACAAAAATGCAACACCTACATTTATTTAATGAAGCATGGGTTCATGAAAGGCAAGTCATCTTTAACTGATTTATTGGAATTCTTTGATGTTATAACGAGCGTGGCAGACAATGGGGAACTGGTGAACGTGGTGTATCTGGATTTCCAAAAGGCATTCAGCAAGATGCTGCACAAAAGGCTTCTGCATAAGATAAAGATGCACAGTGTTACAGGCAATGCATTATCATGGATAGAAGAATGGTTAACTAACAGAATGCAAAAATTGGGGATAAATGGGTGTTTTTCTGGTTGACAATCAGTGGCTAGTGATGTGTCTCAGGGATCAGCGTTGAGTCTGCAATTGGTTACAATTGTTGGGACGGCAATTGTTTACAATTCAGATAGATTGTTTCGAGTTAGAGACCAAGTGTAGTGTGTTGTAGTTCGCAGAAGCCACTTAAATGAGTGATAGAGCAAAGTGTACAAAAAGATATAGACAGGCTAAGTGAGTGGGCAAGGGTCTGGCAGATGGAGTACAATGTTAGTAAACGTGAGGTCATCCATTTTGGTAGGATTAATAACAAGGTGATCTACTTTAAAATGATGAAAAATTCCAGAATGCTGCTGTGCAGGGGGACCTGGGTGTTCTTGTGCATGAAACACAAAAGTATGGTTTGCAAGTCCAGTAGCTAATTAGGAAGACAAATGGAATAGTGCCCTTCATTGCCAGTGGATAGAGTTTAAAATTAGGACTTTCTGCTGCAGCTGTATAGGGCGCCGGTGTGGTCATGCCTGGAGTACTCTGTACACTTTTCATCGCCTTACATGAGATGGCATTGGGGTGGGGTTTGCTGAGGAGTTTGACTACGTTGATTCTGGAAATGAGGGGGTTGTCTTATGAGGAGAGATTGAGCAGACTGGGATTATACTCATTGGAATTCAGAAGAATTGGGGAGGGGATTGTAAAATTATAAATGGGATAGATAAGACAGAAGCAGGGAGGCTCACAGTTTGTGAGAAGATTTGTAGCTCGGATGCTCGTTGTTGTGGTTCTGTTCGCCGAGCTGGGAATTTGTATTGTAGACGTTTCGTCCCCTGTCTAGGTGACATCCTCAGTACTTGGGAGCCTCCTGTGAAGCTCTTCTGTGATGTTTCCTCCGGCATTTATAGTGGTTAGTATCTGCCGCTTCCGGTTGTCAGTTCCAGCTGTCTGCTGCAGTGGCCGGTATATTGGGTCCAGGTTGATGTGCTTATTGATTGAATCTGTGGATGAGTGCCATGCCTCTAGGAATTCCTTGGCTGTTCTCTGTTTGGCTTGTCCTATAATAGTAGCGTTGTCCCAGTCGAACTCATGTAGCTTGTCATCTGCGTGTGTGGCTACTAAAGATAGCTGGTCAAGAGAACGTCTTCACCCAAAGGGTTGTGAATCTCTGGAATCCCCTGCCTAGTGAAGCAGCTGAGGCTAACCTATTGAATGTTTTAAAAGTGAAGATAGATTTGTGAACAGTAAAGAAATGAAGAGTTATAGCGAGGGGTGGGTAAGTGGAGTCTCAGTCTATTGAAAGATGATCCACGATATTATTGAAAGGCAGAGCTGACTCATGGAGTCAGATGGCCTACTCCTGATTGTATTTCTTATGTTCGGATGTTGTTATAACAGGCCTCCAATTCAAAACGTAAAGCTCTCTAACTACTAAATAAAAACTGAAAGAACTGTGGATGCTGTGTATCAGAAACAAAAGCAGAAACTGCTGGAAATGCTCAGAAGGTCTGGCAGCATCTCTGGTGCGAAAGGCTCACCAGCTTATGGTTCCCTTGCTTTTCCATACAATTTTCTTCAATAATGCTGCCACATTAGTCACTCTCCAGTCTTCTGGCATCTCATCTATGATTATACAACGTTACAACGTCAGCAAGGGGTCCAGGAATCTCTTCCCTAGCTTCCCACAAAGTTCTGGGAAATATCTAATCAGGTCTCCAGGAGTTATTTCCATTTTTCTACTTTAAGACCTCCAACACCTCCTTTTCTGTAAAATGAACTCATTTTAAGATCACATTATTTATTTCCCAAGTTTCTTAGCTTCCATGCTCCTGCCTACTGTAAATATTGATGCAAAATATTTGCTTAGTGTCTCTGCCATCTCCTGTGGTCCAATGCATAGAAAGCCATGTTGATCTTTAAGGGCTGTATTCTCTCCTTAGTTATTCTTTTAACCTTAAAATAATTTTACAATCTTTTCGGATTCTCCTTAATTCTATTTGCCAAAGCAATTTTATGTCCCCTTTTTTTCCCTCATGATTTCCTGTTTAAGTATACTCTGACTACCCTTATACCCTTCTCAGGATTCACTCAATCCCAGCTG
>NW_025212186.1:0-2933 GCF_004010195.1 Chiloscyllium plagiosum
CACCCAAATCTTCCCCCTCACATCCTTCCAAAGATCAAATGGAGCCTTCCACATCTATCAGATGTGCATCTGCACTTCCACACTTGTCATTTATTGCATCCATTTCTCACGATGCGGTCTCTTCTACATTGGGGCCACCGGACATCTTCTCGCAGAGCGCCTCACAGAACATTCCCAGGACACCCGCAACATTCAACCCAACGCCCCATGAACAAACACATCAACTACCTCTCCCCACCCACTCTCCTGGGCCTCCTCCACCGCCATTACCTCACCACCTGACGCCTCATCTTCCACCTCGGGACCCTTCAACCCCAGGGCATCAATGTGGTATTCACCAGATTACTCCTCTCCCCACGCCCACCTTATCAGAGTTCCAGCCTTCTAGCTTGGCACCATCCTACTGACGTGTACCACCTGTCTATCTTCCTTCCCACCTATCCGCTCCACCCTCTTCTCCGACCTATCACCTTTAACCCCACCTCCATCCACCTATAGCATTCTCAGCTAAATTCTTCCCAGACCCAGCACTCCCGTTTTTCTCTCCACCCTCGAGGCTCCTAGCTTTAGTCCTGATTAAGGGCTTTTGCCCAAAACATCAATTTTTTTGCAACTCGGATGCTGCCTGACCTGCTGTGTTTCTTCAGAACCACTCGAACCTTGACTCTGATCCCCAGCATCTACAGTACGCACTTCCGTCCAACTGATTCCCCTGTCCATTGATCTTCAGCGATCGTGAATGTCCACTCCATTATCTCTTTGTCCGTCTACTCTACACAGAATACTCACTGTTATTGTTTCTTCTCCCCAAATTCATTAACTCTCGTTGATCTGGATTCAATTCCATTCCGCATTTTACTTTTCCACCTGACTCATGCATCCCTGCAGTCCTTGGCATTCTTCACCAAAGTAAATTACACGACCAATTGTTATATCATCAGCAAACTTGCAAATCATGGCTTCTACAACTAAGTCGAAATCATTGGTCTACATCAGAAAACAATGGCACTCCACTGGAAACAGGCATCCAAACAGGGTTCATTGCTGTTTGGGATAAAAAGCTTCAATAACAGCAGAATCGAACTCCTGCTGTCACTTGTAAACTTCCTGGTGACTCTGTCAGTTGGTCTCTTCTCACATATGTGATCACTTCTCACATATGGGAGTGGTGAATGACCTGTGCCCATTGTGACTGAGCAAGTGAGTTTACACCTCTGCGGGTAATTGAATCCCTTCCTGCAGTCACCCCATGATCCTGACTTCTTGGCGCTGTGGGTATTCTTGTGTCTATTTAGTTTGGATATCAATTGAATTCGAGTCTACACAGACACGATTCCCATTTTCCCTGTTGTTCATGTATTTTTATTAGTCCTTATTCTCCCGTTTAATGTGGCTATCATTGGTCTGAAGACCATTTGTTGTTCATTCTAATTCACCTTGAACTGAGTCAGAGTGCATTCATGGGGGAACTACATTGTCGTGGGTCTGGAGTCACATGTTGACAGGACTTGTTACGGTCGGTAGACTTCACTTTCGAAGGGACATGATTGAATGAGTTTTCACTATATTAAAGTTATTGTCTCTGTTCCTCAGATTGGGTTTGTTTTCCAGATTTTATTCATCGAATTTAACGAACAGCAGCTGCCACGTTCCAGTCTCCAAAGATTACCCGCCTCAGATTATCCAAATGGAGAGAGAATAGGACGCGTTTCTGTGTTGGAATGGAAACAATGTACGCTGGATTGGAGTGTTTACTGGAGCAAGAGAGTGATGTGGAGACGATGTGAGCAAAAGGAATTCTTACTGTCAAAGCAACAAAATACCGCATTGTTAAGGAAAATCTCTTAGAATGCCTTCAATACGTCGACCTCTCACTTAAGGCTCCAGCACGCTTCCTCTGAGACAATTCTCAGTGCGGGTTAATGCTGCTGCTCAATCTTAATACTGTAATACATTGAGACCAATATTCCTTCCACCCCGCCTTTGAACAGAAGCACTCACAGGCTCAGCATTTCACGCGCTTGGATATACAGACAAAATCTTTTCCCTGGTGTCGGAGAGTCCAGAACTAGAGGGAATAGGTTTAGGTTGAAAATGGAAAGATATAAAAGAGACCTATGTATGTTTTCAAACAGAAGGTGGTGCATGTATGGAAGGAGCTGCCAGAGGAAGTGGTGGAGGCTAGTACAATTGTAACATTTCAAAGACATTTGGATGGGATGGGTTTGGAGGGATATGGACCCGGTGCTGGCAGGTGGGACTAGATTGGTTCGGGAAATCTGGTCGGCATGGACGGGTTGGACTGAAGAGTCTGTTTCCATGCTGTACATCTCTATTACTCTATGACTCTATGACTGGGCCTTTATCAATCATGTCACTAGTGCCACAGCATAGCATCACGTGCTCATATCCACCGCCACTTCCAGTCCCTATACATATCCATCCCCCATCACGAAGGCCTCAAAGCCCTCCGCTTCTTCCTTTCTCGCTGAACCAACCAAAACCCTTCCACTGATACCCTCCTTCGATTGACTGAACTGGTCCTGTCTCTGAACAACTTCTCTTTCCAATCCTCCCACTTCTTCCAAAGCAAAGGAGTAGCCATGGGCACCCGCATGGGCCCCAGCTATGCCTGCCTCTTCGTTGGATATGTGGAACAGTCCATCTTCTGCAGCTACACTGGCACCACCACCCACGTTTTCCTCTGCTACATCGATGACTGTATCGACGCAGCCTCGTACTCCCACAAGGAGGTTGGACAGGTCATCCAATTTACTAACACCTTCCACCCCGACCTCAAATTTACCAGGACCAATTGCCACCAGGACAGAACCCCACTGGTCCTCACCTACCACCCCACCAACCTCCAGATACATCATATCATTCTTCGTCATTTCCGCCACCTCCAAACAGACCCCACCATCAAGGATATA
>NW_025212186.1:5424-8482 GCF_004010195.1 Chiloscyllium plagiosum
TGTTATTGAGCAATACAGATACTCCGTTCCAAATATGGATCATTGATACCTGTCCTTCCATTCTCGAAGGGACATGTCACAGGAAATAACTGTGTGTCTGAATCAGCGTGGGGGAGTACTACTGCTCTCGGGGAGACAGGGTGACAGTGACAGTGCAAACACGTAACTTCTCAAACTGCACCTGGTGCTGTTGTTGAAATGAAAATCATTTGATACTTTTGCTCCGTAGTGAGGTGTTTACTAATAGCAGGTAGGTCAGGAAGATGTACATTCTACTACCCTTTCCCCACTGGCCCACACCACTGAATACCGGCACTATGCAGGACAATTGCTCTCTGTACACCATCGTCCAATCCTCTATGACCCCCAGCACTTAACCATTTGGCACCATTACACGAAATCCCAAAAGGTGTAATGCTGCTCGTTTACAATGTCTCCCCTCACAGTATAATATTCCACTGATTTATCTGCCCATTACTCAATTTAGCAAACTGCATTTCCTGCTCATAATGTGGTCTCATCGAGACTGTGGAGAGAAAAACAAAGCGGGTGACAAACATGAGTACACCTACGTTCTGTCGGCAAGCAAACTAAGACCCTGAGCTTCCAGGTTCCTGTCACTGCAACATTCCACTGTGTACCCATGCCTCCATGTCAGTTTGGTGTGCTGCAGAGCTCCCGCATCGCACAGCGCGAGTTGGAAGAGCGAGTTGGAAGAGCACGTCATTTCCTACTGAGAGACCGTGCAATCTTCAGTTCCCAACATTGAGTTCAATCATTTTAGATCCTGCCCACCTACGCATACCATTCGTTCCAAAGGCGGATCGTTGGGCTCTAAAATCTCTCCCCAGATGCACTAGAACTGCTGATTTTGTTCAGATATTTCTGCTTTTCTTTGGATAATTTTGTTCAATTCTGATCGCCAGCCTTCAGGAAACGTATGTTTGCACGGGAGGGTGGTCAGAGGAGATTTACCAAGGTTGTGCCTGAGCTCGACCATTCCCCCAGCGAAGTTAAGAGAAAGTGAGGGCTGCAGGTGCTCGAGCTCAGAGTCGAAAGTATAGTGCTGGAAGAGCGCAGCATGTCAGACAGTATCTGAGGAATAGGAGAACCGATGCTTCGGGCACAAGCCACTGCCATTCCATTACCAGCCGATGCCTGGCGGAAGAACGTCTCATATTCCACCTTCGGACCCTACAACCACACGGGATAAATGTGTATTTCAACAGCTTCCTCATTTCATCTCCCCCACATTATCCCAGTCCAAAACCTCCAACTCGGCACTGCTCTCTGGACCCGGCCATCAATCCCCCTCTCAACTACCACTTCTCCCTCACCTTCATCCACCTATCGCTTTCTCAGCTACCTGACCACCAACCCCATTCCCCTTCCTCAAACCCCACACAAAAGTCTCATTCCTGACGAATGACTTATGCCCGAAACATCGATTCTCCTGCTCCTCGGATGCTGCCTGACCGGCTGTGCTTTTAAAGCACTACACTCTCGTCACTGCAACGATAGAGGAGCTCGATTGGGGCTCTTAATCTGACAGTGGAGAAATCTGAGAGAGGAATTGATTAACGTGCACAGAAAGGGGATAGATGTGTGTGACAGGAATAAAATTCTAATGGGTAGAGTTAATACCAGGGATATAGATAAAACGCTAGAGAGAGGATATTCAGAGAAGATTTAGGAAGAACGTTTGCACCCTGAGAGTGTTGTTTGTCTGGAATTCACTGTGTGAACGTGTGGTAAATCTAACAGTCATCCAAACACTTCAGGAGTATTTCGCCGAACACTTGAGGAGCTAGAGCATGTACGGATAAGGACCAGGTACTGGAAAGTGGGGCGAGGATAAATAGATGTTTGATGAAAGACTTGAACACCGTAACGTTGGGTGCAGTAAAATGTAGGCTATCTCACCTCTGTAGCACAATGAAAGTCGTGTTGGACTTCTACTGCATTGTTAAGATTGTGATTCAATGTTTGTGGGTTTGAATCCCAGCAGAATCGGAGCTTCGTTCAGATTTCAGCTGAATCAATGATTGTTCTGCTGACTCATCATCAGTTCCCATCGTCTGGAGTTCTCGTCCCCGCTACCGACCAGAGAAGATTCCTCACCTTCTTGGTGGTGAGTTTTGAGGGAATCGCATCATTTGAAACATGATCAGTCTAGAATACGCTGCTCATTCACAAAACCAACTGCTGAAGCCCACTGTCTCTAAATGCATTTCCCTCCCACGGTTGCACAGAGTTTTTCGTTTTATTCAGTGTCTTTTCGCCTTTGGGTGACAGGTTGATGTGGATGGGCTGGGAAAAGACATTGACGTGTTCGCTCAGCCATAATGATATCAAATGGCGGGATAGCGCTTGCGGGTGAAATGGCCCCTTCCTATTCCTCTCTGTCTGTGCTGTTTCTGACAGAGGGTCTTAAACAATAACATGATGAGGACCCTGTAAATCTACACCACGGAATACCAAGCACCTCCACTTTATCCCACCGCTCTCACAGCTGGAATACACAGCTCCTGTTGTAGCCTTAGATCAGACAGTGGAGGGTTCTCCCAGGCGCTCTGTCAGATTCATGCTCTTTCACACAGGTTTCCAACTGGACACATGGAACGAACGGCTGTGTGGACATTGGGGATTCAGGGACAGATTTCCCCTTTGCCTGGCTAGAGTTCTGGACACAGTAATAATCATGAATGTCGGGCATTCTTGATCTTACTCTGGATTTTTATCACTTTACAATTTAAACTGAAATTCAATTTACTCTTGCATGACATTCTGATATCTTCAGTATTCATGAAAACTCTACAACATGTCCTTGGATGTAACCATGTTGAATATTGATGATGAGTGCAGTATATTTCTTGTTGTCTGTAGGAACATGCAGAAGGAAGATAGTGAAGTGTCGTTGAATCGAATTCTGTGCCAAATTGAAGCCGACCGAATGAGAAGTCCTGAGACAGCGATAATGTAACTTTGTCTGTAAACAACGCAGCGACCCACAGAAACCCAGTTTTCAATCAAGTCTATTTTGCACAACGTTTTTCTA
>NW_025212186.1:9073-16200 GCF_004010195.1 Chiloscyllium plagiosum
GTTGTTAGTCTCACTCTGTACCATAAACTAGTTAGCCAACGGACTGAGCTTACCGGCTTCCGTTTAATGCAAAGTAAAACAAACAGCTCAGCACATTAACAGTCTGTAGTAGTTCATGGAGAACCAGCTGCTACACCTTTCAACACCATTAGATCTTCTTACACTTAACATGTTCAGTTGCAGGTATTTAGCAATTTCTTTCCGATGAACGTTGAACAATTTGTGAGTGCGTCCATTTTGCCTCCCCATTCAGGCAGCTCAGAATCCCTGTCCCTGTTAAATTCGCTCCTTGTGTGTCTGCACGTGGCCTTTCAAATATGCTGGAGTCATCTTCTAACATGTTTTCTTCTGCTGAAAAATCATCTCCGATTTCAATAACTCTCAGAATAAAAGTACCTGCCGTCAACGCCTTTGTCGTTCCTCACTGATGTTGAAGCTTTAACCTTTACTTATACATTCACCTGAACGAGGGAATTTCCCTCTATTTATCCTTTCCAACATCACATCAGCTGGAAAAGCTCCATTAGGACACAAATCAGTCATTCCTGATTTGAGTCGCATGATTCTTCGTCTATTCCACCATCCAATTAAATCCCTTCTTTTCTTTCCTCGTGGCTTTATCTCCCAGTAAACCTCCTTTCCGTCATCTCTAACGATTTTGTGTCAAGGGAACTCTGGCCATATCCTTTTTAACTATATTCCACACCCCAACCCCCGTCTATTTCATCATCTCTTTATATCGCAGTAAATGTCATCCTGAGAAATGATGCTGAGTCTAATTCAACTCATTAAAGCTTACCACTATGCTATGAAGTCTCATTACTGGCACAGGAAAGGTGTGGGATATTTTGCTTGCAGCTGAATCGTTTGGCTGCAGCAACATTGGGTCAAATCGCAGTCACACAGGTGACTGTTGTTCTCATTTTAATTTCTTCTCAACGGATGTTGAAGTAACACAGTGAGGAATCAATTAATATTGTAAGACATGTTAAATCTAAGGTTATGAGAATAGGGCAGTTTTAATTAACATAGACCAGAGATTGTTCAAATCTCAGGCACATGAGATTGACAGAGAGCGATGTTGAGCGAAATAGACTGTCTTGGCAAATGCCATGATAGAATATAGAATATAGAAGAATACAGCGCAGTACAGGCCCTTTGGCCCTCGATGTTGCGCCGATCCAAGCCCACCTAACCTATACTAACCCACTATCCTCCATATACCTATCCAATGCCCGCTTAAATGCCCATAAAGAGGGAGAGGCCACCACTGCTACTGGCAGGGCATGCCATGAACTTACGACTCGCTGAGTGAAGAACCTACCCCAACTTCAGTCCTATATCTACCCCCCCCCCTTAATTTAAAGCTATGCCCCCTTGTAATACCCGACTCCATAAGCGGGAAAAGGTTCACACTGTCAACCCTATCTAACCCCCTAATCATCTTGCCCTCATCAGTAAGGCAGTATTTAAATTAATATAGTAGCAAGGAGTCCTAGGAAGATTGAAATAAATCGGAAAAGAAGGAAAACTCATCTTTGGTTACAGTCATACCTAACACCGAAGAAAATGATTGTGGCAGTTGGAAGCTAATCAATTCAAATCCAGGACATGATGAGGATTTTTTCTCAATGATCAGTTCAATTTAAAAATCCTCTGAAGCTGCCTATGCTGCAAGACCAGGAGAACACCTGCTTTAGTTAATAAGAGGCAAGTTTGTGCCTCACAAGTGCCAGGCAATTACCATCTCCAACAAGGGAGAATCTAACAATCTTCATTTGACATTTAATTACATTACCATCACTGAATCCCTCTCCATTGACATCCCAGGCATTACTATTGAACAGAAATAAACTGACTAGACAAATAAAAACTGTGGATGCAGGAGCAAGTGAGAGGCAGGAAGTTGCGCAGTGAGTAATCTACCTCAGGACTTTTCAAAGCCTGTCCACCATCTGCACGGCATAAGTCAGGAGTGTGAAGGAAGTCTCTCCACTTATCCAGATGAATGTAGATCCGCCAACACACAAGAAGCTTGATACAATACTGGATAACACAGCCTATTTAATTAGTATCCCATCTATAATCTTAAATGTTCACTCTACACCATTCTCATTACAACATTCATTACAGCAACTTGCTAAGGCTGCTTCAACAGCACCTTCCAAATACATGGCTTTTATCACCTAGAAAGACAAGGGGCAGCAACATACTACCACCTACAAGTGTCCCCTCAAAGCAGACACACTGTTCTAACTTGGAATTATATGACGTTTCCCCTTCACTGTTTTTGGGTCAAAATCCTGGACTTCTCTTCCTCATCATATTATACATGAATATGCATCTGGTGGACTGCAGTAGTTCAAGATGGTGGTACACAATCAACTTCTCAAGAACAATTAAGACCCACCAGCAAATGATAGCCTTAACAGAAATGCTCATATCCCACAAGGGAATTAAAAATAAAACACCTGAGTATCTTCATAACGTGTGGAAGAGTGATAGTTTATTACTATTATCCAGCTAAATTTACCATATACCACTTTCATTTCTTTGCTGCCAAATGTCATGGCACTTGACATACTCAGCTTTGCCTTTAGTGCCAAAATGTGCCATGTAATTGTACATACAGCATTTTTATTGAATTGTACACATTCTACAAGACAGTACAAGGGCCGTATCATATCAAGAAAATTAAATGATACTATTGGTTGCAAGCCCTGACAATAAGACAACAAACAAAACTAAATTTAGAAAATAAATTACAGACAACTCGCACAATATAAAAGTCTTAGAATATCATTGTTGCTCCTCCTTGTAACCAGAATAAAGCTTCACAATGATACTATAAAGTCAGCAGTACTCTTATTTTCTTAAACCTTTGCTGCTGCAGACATATCTCAACCATTTAATTACACAACAACACATGATAAATTGGTATAATTACCACATCTCATAATAGGTACCTATAATTAAATTTAAAACAACAACCTGAAATCAGAGTTCAGACAGTTTACAAAGGGTTTTTGCCTTCTTACATTTTTTGCTGTCATCTGGAGCTAATTTTTCTCTTCTGGAGACAGCAGCAATGATTATTTACACATTTAAAAATACTAGTACACAGCATGAATAAAACTATTTTCCTAGCTTCCATGTTTTTTATTAGCTGATGTCTTCTTCTTCACTTCTCTCTCCCAAGGCATGTCCTTGAAGATTTTTCACTGAACCACAGGTAAATGCTGTGATGTTTGTTTACTTTGTGGTGGAGCAAGGATGCAGGCCACAAGTCAACCTCAATCCAAGCAGGAATTAAATCCAGCCCTCCATTATCACTTGAGGCAGTGACAAAAAGGGAACAATTGAGGAGTATGTACTATCCACCTATCATAAACATTCTTATTAATAGTCAAACACAGATTTGGGAAACAGAGTCTTCTGTAGCATGATAACTAAATTTCTCCTTGCTTACTGTACTTTTGTGACTTCTACCATGAGGCACTCACTCTTGGCATCCATGTATAGTGATTCAATGAATAAACAGTACAAGCCAGATTGTGGTCCCATGAACTCTTGACATGATGTTAGAGTATAGCTGGGATCCATTGTTGAAGATCTGTTCAGAACCATAGCTACTAAAAGATGAACACGGGTATATTCAGACCCACTAAAAGCTGCTAAAGGCCATAGAAAGCCACAGAATAAGAAACTACAGAAGGTTGTGTGCATAGCCCAGACCATCACGGAAGCCAATTTTCCTTCCATGGACTCTATTTATATTTTCTCATTGTCAGGGAATGGCTGCCAACACCATCAGTGACCCCTTCTCAAACGATCCGACGTTTTGTGGGACAAATATCGGCCATTTTGAACAGTTACCGAGAGCGGCAAAGATCAGCAAAGAGAGCATCCAAAAGACCAACAGATGGAGGATGTTAGTAACATCTCCAAGAGCTGCCTATCCTGAGAAATAGATTGCATAGAAAAGAAGCATCAACACCGACTTGGAAATAAAATCTACAGAGAAAGATACGAAGAGAAGATTCGACAACTGGCTGGTTTGTAACTTGATTTTTTTTGTAAATGTTAATGGGGTCGGGGTTCGGGAAGGTATTGTAGAGCACAAGGTTTAGAGAAATGAGTTGTAATTAGTTATAAGTTGATTATTCTCTTTCAAATGTTAAAAAAAAAGAATTGTTATTTTTAACTTTAAATAGGGATTTTTGGAATAGTTCATTGCCTCTTGAATTTTTACAGAATACAGTACGGGGTGAATCCTTTCTGAATTGTCGGTTTACATTTGCAGAGGGGTTTACCCCGTCACGTAACACCAATTCCTGTGGTTGCTTTGTTGTTTCACACATTTGTGAACTTTGCCGCATTAACGGTTTTGAAGTTGTCCCCTCTACAGAAAAGGTCCGTGCTTTTGCACCATTGTAAAAATGTGCAGTGGATCTAAGCGACAGGGTTCCCTACAATAACATCCGACGCTGTTTCAATCTATCTATCCTGATATCGACCCATGGAAACAGCATTGCGCAGTCTCCTCGAGTCTGGAAAACAATCCCTTCACAGAAAATGTTACATCCCGCTCTCAAGCGGCTTTTCTTTCCATCGCTTTCAATTCCTCACAGAATCCGTTTAAACAGAATTTATCACTGAGTCATTTGTTTATGTTCAAATCCTGTGAGCAGAGGGTCACAGTTGGAGAGTGCTGAGCCCATAACCCAGATGGCTGACCATACTCTGTGAACTATACTCTGCTGTTCATCATTTCACTAACAGCAGATAGAGTTGTCTATGCTCTGCAAATTTTCACGCCTGTTTTAAGAAGCAAGATAAACATTTCCTGGTACTTGCTCTTGTTGTCACACAGACCACAACAACAGCACGAGTCTAGATTGTCTGCACTCCGACATCCGTTTTCTTCCCAGGGGTGTAAAGATGATGGTCTGAAACGATTTCTTCAGTTCCCTGTCACTCTGGGATGATGTGAGCTGTGAAATGTATTCTCTGAGCTTGGGGTAACGTTATAAAGCTTATACATATCAGGTGCAGTGTGCCTGAGCGACAGGATATGCTGCAGTAACATCCCATGCTGATTCAGACAGCAGAGCCCTCGCTGTAACTTCGAAGAGGACACAGACACAGTTCCCGATGACTGGAAGAGACTCT
Organism: Chiloscyllium plagiosum; assembly: GCF_004010195.1. Lineage (NCBI taxonomy): Eukaryota > Metazoa > Chordata > Chondrichthyes > Orectolobiformes > Hemiscylliidae > Chiloscyllium > Chiloscyllium plagiosum. The sequence continues at coordinate 14,246 of NW_025212186.1, forward strand.
CTCTTTCCCTGCAGTTCTGCTTCAGAATGTTTCATCTGTTTCAGATGGCGTTATTTGCACAAGGTTCCCAAAAGAAGATAGATTCCTGTGTATGTGCAATCTCCCTTTTGTACAGCTTTCCAGAATTTGCATAACTCCCACTCCCTCTCGCCGCCTACCCGATCCCTAAACCCGTGTTTGATATGGAACTGTAGAGCGTGTTCACGTTTCTCTCCCACTGATTGCCATGCCACACGCCAGACGAAAAGCTGAAGGCTGCGGGAAACTGCTGTGGTCAGCGCTAACAGAGCAGCCCAGCGGGAGCGTATTGGGCTCATAACCCCTAAATTAATGGATTGAAAACCTCCTCTGCTCGTTGACAATTCCAGTTTCAGTGTGTGTACTGTCCCCGCTAGTGTTCCTGTATAACATAGCTCCATTCTACGAATTGCATGTTGTTTCACTTTCCGCTTCCTTTCACTCAATGTATCTGAAATGAATACTTCGTACTGATACACCCTCCAAATTTACACAGGTGAGGAAACACACTTGTGAAGGTCTGGAAGCTCTTTTCCACTGTCGGTCTGCTCTGATCTGATTCGCAAAATCATTTGCCAGAGCTGGGACTAAACTGGTGAAGGTGAGGTATACCAATTGTAGAGTGGTCTATGCGCCTGACGCCCTGCAGTTATTCCCTATGCTGGTTCGAACAGCAATGTCCTCCCCGTGAAATGAAAAGCCGTGAGTGACAATTGGATCAACTTGTTGGAGACAGCATTATGACACTGACACAGTTGCGCATTATTATAACATAGATGGCCAATTATCAATAACCACAGAGATATACAAGCTCCAGAGAGTCTCCATGGACTCGATGGGCTGAATAGCTTCTGTCGGCGCGTGAGTGACGCCACAGGTTGATGCTGGCCCTCCTCCTGTCTCTGGGATGATGGTGAAACAATGTTTCATTTTAACCCTCCCTTCCGCGTTGGACTGTCTGCAGCCCCGCAGCTCAGGGTCGTGGGGATGACTCTCAGTGACTGGGGTTTCATTCGCATTCTCTTCATCTGGGACAGGTATTAGCTGCTGCCCGATTGCAGCGTAACCGATGTCACTGTTACAAAAGTCTTTCTGCAGGGTTGCTGTGAAGATGGATTCTGAACAGCAAACAGGCTGCACAAAAAAGCCCTCACATGAATTTACATACGGTAGAGAATCCGGAGTACATTCTGTCTTTCCCAACAGACAACTCTCAGATAAATGATATTTTCAGTAAGTTCCCAAACAAACTTGCTGATTTCCAGCATTTGATGGAACTGGCTGTGCCGATCAGAGCGAGCCTAAGAGCACATCCACGCTTGCCTCCCCTCAGACTGCCTGCCATTGGAGGGAAATAGCTGAATACTCTGCCGATGGAGTCCAAGCGGAAGAGACAAACAGCACTGTCCCGTGAACAAGGAGACAGAATAAGAAGGTGATATTCTTGAATCTCTTTGGAGCTTAGGAATCCGAGAGCAAAGTGTAATGTAGTAATATTTGAGTGACTTTGAGCTGGTTTGGTGTTGGAAACGTAAGAATGTCACTTGTCTAGGGACATTATCGTCGCTTAGTAGCTTGAGTTAATACTGGCATGTCAGAATTTCTTACTTCATGTCGCCATCGAGCCTTGGTTGTTTGATTTCACTTTGCTCGGTCGTCCTATCAACTGTTTGATAAAACCAAGGTGTAAATCATGAAGTTGCACCCCTTGAAATAACGTTGAGTTTAGGGGTAATAAGTGTCATGGTAGTGAGCATGGCACAGTACCACATGCGGTGAAAGTGAAACAAGTGTTTCAGGATGTTCACCCACACAATCCCACTCTGAATAATTCCACCATCTGGATGTTTGCACAGTTCTGGGTTTGAAACTTTCGGAAGTGGGGACGGGAAAGGATTGGAAACAGCGCTGAACAGGTTGATGGGAATGGTCTGGTA
>NW_025212186.1:16917-18244 GCF_004010195.1 Chiloscyllium plagiosum
ATTCCAATGAATTGCGATGTCATATGTTCTTAAATTTCTCTCTTTTCCTTCTGTTCTATCCTGGAGACGGCGGAAGGGAAAGCTAATCTAATCGAGAATGCGATTGATGAAATTGACTTTCTATGGCCCATTCTTATTGTGTTCTTTCTTTCTCTCTTTTCAGCACTTTCTAGGAAGTGGTAGTGCACTAAGGTTCCAGTGTGCTTGAAAGAATAATTTGGAATAGCCCTGCTGTTAAGGGTGAGATTAGTTTATGGCTCATGCCCTCGGACTGTCTCACATTTAGCATTCATGCTTCGCTGTGTCTGAAAATGCATTTGGTTTGTCATTTTTGTTTGTGTTCCGTGCTCAATCGTGACTGTTTTGCCATTCGTTCAATACGTTTCGAGATAACACAGTTTGTGAGATAATTTCCAGCAGCAAAAACTCTCAATTGAGGATCCGGGAATATTTCACGAAGTGTGGTCTGTCGGGACAAAAGTAAGGAAGTCTTTCAGTTCTGCAGTTTTTCACAATGCTACCTTTCCGTTGAACAATCGAATAGACTAAACTATTGCGCCACAGCGAGCGATGGCAAGCCCCGCTAATAGTAATCCTTTAAGGGGGGGTGTAAGCAACACAACGTTATTGAAGTATACAGCATGGGAACAGACTCTTCGGTTTATCTCGTCCATGCTGACCACATTGCCAAAATTAAACAAGTGCCATTTCCCACCATTTTGCTTCCAGTGTAGCTTGTTTCTATAGTGTAGTGGTTGTCACACACGCCTCACCCATGAAAAGTCCCCAGTTCGAATCTGGGCAGAAACAGCCCTGGTGAAACGTTGTTAAGTGTTTTTCCAACCTGCTTCTGAACATATGCCATTCTGTTTAAGAGTGTAGTTCCCGCGTTCTAATCCTTCCACAAAAAAACAGTAACACATTTGCATTCCTTGCGCAGATGGCCCATTTCAAAGCCAAGGAGAAAGCTGATGTGCTGGTGTCACGGTGAACCATGGATTCCTAATTTAGCCCCCCTGTCAAATGTACCCCCAAGTCCTCTCTGACAGGCCTCATTTGGAAGCTGTCTGCGTTATTCAACGTGCGAGAATTAGCACCAGAAGTCCTGAATCATGCTTTTGCACGTTCGCGGCTCATTCTGTCAGCAACAGCAATGAACGAATTTACACTCTCAGAGGAACGTCTGGACTTGTGCTGTCATAGCGTCACTAATATTAAGGTGTGCCCCGAGATCTAAGCCATGTTGGAAGTGGGAATTCGGAAATAACAGCCAGGCTACCGAATGCCATTGCATCCATTTGGTTTTCTTTAAATCATAGATGAGCAG
>NW_025212186.1:21124-24057 GCF_004010195.1 Chiloscyllium plagiosum
GGAATAAAGATTCGTGCACCTTCAATCTTTCACTGTGTATCAAACCTGCACACACACAACATGGGTGCTGGGGGAAAAAATAAGCACTACCGCAGTTAGACGATAGTGTGGGGGTACAGCAAAAGAAAAGCAAACAAAAAAAAGCTGCCATGTCCACCCCACGGCAGGAACGACTTCACCCGTTTAAACTGGGCACGATGTGAGGAGACAGTCCCTGCCGAAAGATTCTCTCTCCCCGAGATGGAAAGGACCATTCTTGGTCTGTCTCACGACCACAACAGCAGTCAGGCTCCAAGGGAGACCAGAATGCGACCCAGTGAAAGAGGGGTCCGCCTCCACAGAAGGACAACCAAGCAGAACAGGATACAGCTCCAGACACCACAGAGGGATCCAGGTGCTCGCTGCAGCCATCGGGATAATCACTCTTGGTCTGACCTGCACACCACCACTGATCGGTAACAGGGCACACAGTCGGTAACAGGGCACACAGAACAGAGCACTTAATCCACCGTGAGCCGTGGGTGAGCATTTTCCTTCACATGACCCACATTTGTGCCTAAAGGTAAACCAGACCAGCTGCTGGGTCTGTGCCCGTATCCCTGGACATTCCCACAGCGGCAGTCCCCAGGGCGCAGTCCATTTTAAGACGAATGTGAAACATTGGTCCGAAACCCTAAAATTGCTCCTTTGTCTCACAGAGCAACGTGAGATATTTCAGACTCTCAAAACCTCCAGTATTGTCTCAGTCCCTAGATGAAATTGATCAAGAACCTCTCAGAGAGTCTTCCTGCATTCTATACAGATGTCTTCCCACAAGAGGAGTGTTCGCCAGCTGAATGTGTAAAGTGATTCATCCAGTTATTCTATTTACAACTATACACAACTGTACTGTCACAATGGAGGGAACACATTCACGCATTTCAACTGGAAAACGATGTTTTCAGCCTTTGCGCCTATACAGTGTTTAGCTTTGATACCCAATGGCACATTGTTACAGCGAGAAAGCGTTTTCTATCTGAAAAAAAAACCTGTCACTTGATTACACCTCCTGCGTGGACTCCAATCCGTTCACATCTGACACGAGGCTTGCTTTTCTCTCTGCTGTTCATCACATCCAGGAGAGAACTGTGGCAGAAATGATTGCTGTCTTCATCGACCTAAGAAGTTCACGCCGATTGCTCACCTTGTATTCAGAACTACCAACAAGAGAACTTTTCAATAGGAACACAGTTCTGTCTTCTGTGCAGGGGATCATTGCACAAGCACAGTATCACTCTTCTCCCAGGCCATGCACAGTCATTCTTCCTCGAACGTTCACAGTATCCGACTCTAACCAGACCAAAAGCAGATGGTGCTGGAAAAACTCAGCATCTAAAAAAAAGAAATCCGAGTTAACATTTCGATTCCAGTGGCCATTCCTCTGAACTGACGATAGCTTGGAAAATGTTGGTCTATCTGCAGAAGAAATAGTGGGGGTTGGGGGAGGGAAAGGTGTAAGCGATAGGTAGGGATACAGTTCAAATAGTGAGAAGAACAGTTAGACGAAGGAATGGATGATGATCTGGCTGGCAGGGTGAATACCACTTAAGCCATTCCTCTGAACTGACGATAGCTTGGAAAATGTTGGTCTACCTGCAGAAGAAATAGTGGGGGTTGGGGGAGGGAAAGGTGTAAGTGATAGGTAGGGATACAGTTCAAATAGAGAGAAGAACAGTTAGACGAAGGATTGGATGATGATCTGGCTGGCAGGGTGAATACCACTTAATGGAGACTGTCAGTGGCGAACCATATGTAGAGGACTGTTACTGTAACAATGTGTCATTGGGTATCAAAGCTACAGTTTATCGGCGCAAAGGCTGAAAACAGCGTTTTCCAGTTAAAATACGTGAATGTGTTATGGAAGGCCATGTGACAACAAGGCATGGCGTTTGGGATAGGGGGATAGGACAAGGGAGAATTCAAGCTCTAACAAAATAAATTGATTTGGGGCCTGGAAGGCTGCAGACTCCACAAAAGGAAACTGAGGTGGTGTGCTTCCAGCATGCGGTGAGGTTCGCTGTAACTCTTCTTGAAGACAGAACTTAGATGTTCTGCAGTTTGGTGACCCAGTCCAAACTTCGTTTCCCAAAATAGTGGAAACCACATTGCTAGCAGTGATTGCAGTAGAGTGGATTGCGTAAAGTGCAGTTCATGTGTTGCTTCACCTGGAAGGTGTGTTGGGCGTTTGGAAACAGAGGGGAGAAGACGTCAATGGATAGGTGAGGACAGACAACAAGCAAAACGAGATATTATTACAGAAATCATAAGGACAAGAAACCTAACAAAAAGGCACTTCACCTGAATGCTCGTCGCACTTGTAACATCGTTGAAGAGCTAATGGCACATATCAACACGAATGAAAATGACTTAATAGACATTAGAGAGACACGTCAAAAGGATGGCCATGACTGCAAATTCAATATCCAGGAGTCCTCGATTACTTGGAAGGTCAGACAGCAGTGTAAAGAAGATGGTGTCTCTCTGTTATACAAGGCCGACATCAGGGCAGTGTGGAGAGACGCTATAAGTTCGATGGAGAATGAGTTTGAATTAATTTGCGTGGAAAGAAGAAATTCTCTGAAGAAAAAGTCACTGATAGGTGCAGTCTCTAGGCCAGTAAATTATAACATCACATTGTTGAAGGCAATAAACAAAGAAATCAGCAATGCCTGTAAACATGGGTCGGCTATTATCATTAGGGATTTTAATCTACATGGAGCTTGGTCGAAGCAGCTCAGTCACAGTACCTTTGAGGAGGAGTTCTTTGAGTGTACCCGTGATAGTTTCCTTGAACAGAATGCAATGGAACCGACGAGAGATTAAGCAACCCTCGATCTGGTCCTGCGTATTGGAACAGAAATAATTAATGATCTCATAGCTAGGGATCCTCTTGG
>NW_025212186.1:24616-25514 GCF_004010195.1 Chiloscyllium plagiosum
AAAAAAAAACTAGTGTGACACCACTGTTTAAAAATCGAGATGGATAAAATATTGGGAATTATTAATCAGTTAGCTTAAGTTCTGCAGTGGGGAAGATGCTTGAGTGTATTATCAAGGAAGAAATAGCAGGGCATCGCGATAGAAATTGGACAGATGTAACGTAGGTTCCTGAAGGTTCAAACAGAAATCCTATGTTGCAACTGTACAAGGTGCTGGTGAGGCTAACCTTGGTGTACTGTGTGCACTTTTGGTCCCCTGAGTTGAGAACGAACGTACTGGCACTGGTGGGGGAAGGGGTGCACAGGAGGTTCACTGGGTTGATTCAGTGTTGAGGGGGTTAGCCTATAAAGAGAGACTGCATACATTAGGATTATTTTCTTTGGAATTTAGAAAAATGAGGGGGCAATCTTACTGAAACATAAAACATTGAACAGAATAGATTAGAGAGAATTATAAAGGATGCTTCTACTTGTGGGTGAAATTCGGAGAGGAGGGCATAGCCACAGGATTAGAGGGAGCAGATTTAGGACTGAGTTCAGAAGGATATTCTGCACACCGACGGATGTTCATATATGGAATACCTTGCCCAGCGAAGAAGGTGACGCTAGTGCAACAAATTGTTTGAAGAGCGATACTTCTTTTGAACAATAAATGAAGTAAGGGATACAGTGAGAGGGCGCATAAGCGTTTTTGAGTCTTCAGAAAGATCAACAATGATGTCATTGAACGGCGGAGTAGGCTTGAAGGGCCGGACAGCCTATTCCTGCTCGGGTTTTTAGGCTCTATGAATTTATGTCTCACAAAATCAGCGATGCAGAGGGAAGACTCCATGGGGCGAGTTGGTTCAGATGTTGGGAGTGAAGGTAGAGTGCAACAGGGTTTCCTGCTGGAAATGGTC
>NW_025212187.1:0-3073 GCF_004010195.1 Chiloscyllium plagiosum
AGTTTCTGGCTGTGTATATCAAGGAAGAATTGTGCTGTTCACTTCTCTCTTGAAAAGAAGGATGACAGATCGAAAATTATGAAAGGTTTTGAAAATAGAAGATACAGAGAAAACATTTCACTATGGGGTAGAACATAACTAGAGGCTGTCAATATAAGACGGTACCTCAAGCAATCCAAAAGGGAATTCAGAAGAAACCTCTTCATTGAAAGAATGATGAGAACGGAGAATATGTGACCAGACGGAATAGTTGAAATTAATAATTTAGATGTATTTGAAGGAAACTAGGCGAGCACTTTGAAGGGATTGGAATAGAGAATTACAATGGGCGATTTAGATGAGGAAAGATGTGAAAGATTTTGAGTGGAACATAAGCACTGGCATGAACTGATTGTGTCAAATGGTCTGTTTTTCCTCTGTAATCCTATGTAGAAAACCATCATTGTATGAAACAAAAATGTATATTCAGAACATCTAGAAGAATTATGAAGTTTCTCACAAAAAAAGTCTCAAGTATTCAGCACTGAATGTAAATGATTTTATCACATGGCCACACTTCACTATTTGCTTGCTAGCACTGAAACAGCAGTAATCACAGTACTCTTACTAGGAGTAGGAGTAACCCAGTGACCATGCACCAATTGGGGGATCTTACTGACTTATTAATGGTCTCAGTAGGACCTGCCAACCTGGTCCTGGGAATGTTGTGAACACTCTCGCCCTCACGGCTTCTTTCACTCACTTACTCTGATTTCCAGTTCCCGTAATGATCACCACCATGGACAGGAGACTGTTCCAGTATGCAGATGGGATATCCTGTTGCGAACCATAAGGTACTTCTTTAGGACGGACATCCTGTAGGCGTGTCTCTAGGATGCAGGAGGTGGTATCCCACACAATGAAGGGCCAACCTACTGCTAATAAACTGCCAGCATTGGCGGGAACAGTCTCTACATTGACCACCTGAGTGGACATCCTTTCCCTAATTTGGGGTCAATAAAATACTACAGAGGTGGAAATATGAGAAGCACTGAAACTCCTTCCTTCCTTTATCATCTTCCACCCTATTCTCCACCTAATGACCTTGCTTCCTGTCCCTAGAGGGCTGATAGAACCCAGTCCCATTCCAATATACAAGAACATAAAGAGCTGGCAAACTGGTCAACATTGATCTCAACACAAACACTCTTGGCCTGACTGTCAAATTCTAAAGTGTAACTTGAGATGAGTTCACAAAAAATGGCAGAAGTACAGAAACAACCACTTCCATCCATCAGAACCAAATTCATATGATTGGAAATGGGTGGTCCGCTATTTGGAATGGAGCAGTGCATTTGGGAAGTTAATCAGGAGCAGCAATGTTTTGTGTCGGACGTGTGCACAGTTTGAAGCTGTTTGCTGATTCAGTTTTGCTAATGGTTTGGCAGATACATTCCAATTAGAATTAATTAAATCTGCCAAAGTGGACATTAAATACTCACATTTATGAGTTGCTTTAACTGGAAAAGGATGCACCGAATGCCAAACAGGAGAAGGTTGGCGGCATGTATCAGAAGAGTTAGGACCAATGACCAGAAACATGAAACAGGTTTTTAAGCAAGCTTTCAAAGAGAGAATGAGTACCAGAGGGCATCTGAGGAAGTTTATCAGTAGAGTACAGCCAATTAAGGCGGTTTGACCATACTCATGGACAAAAAGAAGACATAGAGCAATCAGAGAACCAAAGAACAGCATGTATATATGGAGGGTACAAGAGAGCACATGGATCAAGGCCTTGAAGACTTTAGAGATAGACATAAGTTTACATTCAATACATTTGATGATAATGAGTCCGTTGAGATCTCAGTCCTTTCGCTATACGCACAAATTTAAGTTTAGCTGTCTTATCCAGGCCAGCATTAAATGGGGTTTTTATTTGCACTGTGCACATCTCCTGATTTCAGAAGGTATCTTAGTTTTGTAATTTCAATATAATGTATTCTCCACAGTTTCAGCAATTTATGAAATAGCAGTTAACAGAAATAAACAACTTTCCAAATCTGTCTTTCAACAGCCAGACTAATACAATATTCAAAAAGGATCTGCATTAACAAAGTAGGCTTGTCAGAGGGTTAAAATCATTTCAAATTCTAAAACTAGATTCCATTTTAATCAAATCAGCTGGATGTTGGATTTTCCATTAGCAAAAGGTTCCCATATTCAAATGGTTGCTTGCAAATACTGCAAATACTTGCTGTAAAATATGACCGTTTTTTTCTTTTTTTGTCTTGCATTCAGCAGGATCGTTGCAAGAATTTTGACATAAAGGGACAAGAACATTTTACACTGCACAAGAAAAGAGTTCTGATGTTTTGGAAAGTGCTCAATGATTGATTGAGATTTTACCAATGGAAAATGGACTGGTCAGATGGTGACAGTCAGTTGACAGCTAAACTTTGTTAAATTTTCAATTGGCAGGTTGCCTGAGTGATCACGGTGTTGCCCTGCCACATAAAATGGCCATCATCAAATTAGCCGAATCACAACAAGCATTGGCAGTTAACTGCCAATCATCACCTGGTCCATTCTCCACGCCTTTACCAATCAGGACTCATTGCCCAGACAGATTGAATGCTTTCTCCCTTTTCATTGGTTTTCTTGAGGATGTCCTGATGCGTACAATACTAAAAACTTTAATTTTAAAAAAATCTTTACTTTTATCAATACTCAAATTTCCATGTCGTACCACCTGGCAGTGGTGAAAAGGTATCAGAACTGAAAATGTGTTGCTGGAAAAGCGCAGCAGGTCAGGCAGCATCCAGGGAATAGGATAATCGACGTTTCGGGCATAAGCCCTTCTTCAGGAATGAGGAAAGTTTGTCCAGCAGGCTAAGATAAAAGGTAGGGAGGAGGGACTTGGGGGAGGGGCGTCGGAAATGTGATAGGTGGAAAGAGGTCAAGGTGAGGGTGATAGGTCAGACTGGGGTGGGGGCGGAGAGGTCGGGAAGAAGATTGCAGGTTAGGAAGGCGATGCTGGACTCGATGGGTTTGACTGAGGCATCTTCCGCCCAGGAACCCTCCAACCCCAAGGGAT
>NW_025212187.1:4543-6665 GCF_004010195.1 Chiloscyllium plagiosum
ACCCTCACCTTGACCTCTTTCCACCTATCACATTTCCGACGCCCCTCCCCCAAGTCCCTCCTCCCTACCTTTTATCTTAGCCTGCTGGACAAACTTTCCTCATTCCTGAAGAAGGGCTTCTGCCCGAAACGTCGATTCTCCTGTTCCCTGGATGCTGCCTGACCTGCTGCGCTTTTCCAGCAACACATTTTCAGCTCAGATCTCCAGCATCTGCAGACCTCACTTTCTCCTCCGTGAAAAGGTATCACACCTGCAATGAACTGGGAAAGTTCTGCACTGGTCTTAGAGAAAAAAAACAGCAACAATGTCCTTGTGGAGAGAGAAGAATGGCATTACTTTGCCTTTGATTCTATACAGCAAGAATTTCAAAACCAATGAGGAACAGAAATAAACAGAGACAAACCACATGCACATACAAACAGCACTCGATTATTTAAAGTAACAGAGAGAAATTCTGCACGAGCAGAAAAACTACTTGTTATTCTGAATAGTGAATGTGGCACCAAAAGCACCCTTGTGATAATGACAGTTTGAAAATCTAGCCCACATTGGTTTGCAGCAGTTGAAGAGTTGGGTCATTCTATTATGAGCCCCGGGTCAGTTCTGACACCAGTTTGTGACCATAGATTCAGATTGTTTTAAAGGCAGATATCAATATGAAGTTACACAGTGGCAGGAGCACGGCTATCCTATGGACAGCACTAAAGAGATCTCACACCCATTGGCTCTTTAATGACGAAATGGGGCAAACCTCAGAGATAGGGAAATGTAAATAAAGGAACAACTAACAAGATTTCATTCAATTTGATAGTAACTGATACCTGATTGCCAAATTCAGCTGCCACTTGAAAGGATGCAAGAAGTCCCATAAGGAGATACTCCAAATTTCACTTGTTTCTGTGTCACATTATCGCAAGAGAGTTTTGTAGTTGCCTTCTAGCAAACATTATTTGTTTCCACAAACCACATAGGTTTGACAGAGAAGCATTGGCTCTGATCAGAGATTAGAACCGAATAGTGCAGAACCACATCATAACTCATCTCGAGAAGCTGTGTCAATGGGTGTTTGGGTTTACAGTGCCTCTGTGTTCTGAGCTTCGGCCCCAATCTCTCGCTGTTCCCTAGGTTTTCTGATAACTTGCAGTTCCAGTCAGTTTGTATTTCATCATTATCCCAGATTATAGAGGTTTCAGTGTCAGTGAGTTCACCAGGAGAGCGCATTGGGTAAATCAGCAGTGGCTCCACTAAAAAGGCTTTTTAAATCCTGAGGCTCATCGAACAGCATATCTTTATCCGTGTTAAATGACCTAATAACAATTAACAACATTATATTTGATCTGCTATATTTTCCATTACTGACTGCAATGAAGTTACCTCATGGGATATAGAAACTCGCCAATGTCAGTAAAAACCTCTTAAAATTTGGGCAAAGCCCAGGCTATTGACTTAAGAGAATAAATTCCATACAATAATGCAACAAAGAAAAGCAGGTTGAAGTCAAATAATGCACAGATTTGATGAAGAGAAAACCCCCTCTACCCGAGCAGGAAGGCAAGTAGAAAAGTTGCGCATTTATATAACATCTTAATGCAATCTCAGAGTATCCTAAACATCTATTTCCAGATCTCTGAAACAAATGCAGAACCCCTTGTGGCCACTGTCAACTACATGCTATCAAACCCAGGGAATCAGAGGTGAAAATATCAGCATGTGCCCATGTAACAGTTGATAATGTGTGTTTAATATCTCCTCTCGAGTAACTAGCAAAATTGTTTCGCGGTATGAACAATAAATGAGAATAGGTCACTTGGCCCTTCGAGCCTGCCCCACCATTCAATAAGATCCTGACTGACCCGATTTTAACAAGCTTATAAAACATTCAGCTGACAATATCTCACTTTACCTTCTCTTATTCTATCATTTTAGTGTATTTCACTACACATCTATTCTAATAGAACGTAGAACATAGGACAGTACAGCACAGAACAGGCCCTTCAGCCCACGATGTTGTGCCGACCACTGATCCTCATGTATGCACCCTCAAATTTCTGTGACCATATGCATGTCCAGGAGTCTCTTAAATGTCCCCAATGACCCTGCCTCCACAACTGCTGCTGGCAAC
>NW_025212187.1:6966-8658 GCF_004010195.1 Chiloscyllium plagiosum
CATTTATCCAGGTTGAACTGCATCTGCCACCTCTCAGCCCATCTCTGCATCCTTTCAATGTCCCGCTGCAGCCTACAACAGCTCTCTATACTGTCAACGACACCTCCAACCTTTGTGTCGTCTGAAACTTGCTGACCCATCCTTCAATCCCCTCATCTAAGTCATTAATAAAAATTACAAACAATGGAGGCCCAAGGACAGAGCCCTGTGGAACACCACTCACCACTGACTTCCAGGCAGAATATTTTCCTTCTACTACCACTCGCTGTTTTCTGTTGGCCAGCCAATTCTGTATCCAGACAGCTATGTTCCCCTGAATCCCATTCCTCCTGACCTTCTGAATGAGCCTACCATGGGGAACCTTATCAAATGCCTTGCTGAAGTCCATATACACCACATCCACAGCTCGACCCTCACCAACCCTTCTCATCATAGCCTCAAAGAACTCTATAAGATTAGTGAGGCATGACCTGCCCCTCACAAAGCCGTTTGACTGCATTTAATCAAGCCATGCTCTTCCAGATGGTCATAAATCCTATCCCTCAGAATCCTTTCTAACACATTGCAGTCAACAGACGTGAGACTTACGGGTCTGTAATTGCCGGGGATTTCCCTATTTCCTTTCTTGAAGAGAGGAATTACATTTGCCTCTCTCCAGTGTTCAGGTACGTTTCCCAAAGCAGCCGGCGACAAATCTGATCCAGGCCTGGCGACTTGTCAATCTTAATATTTGACAAAATTTTCAGCACATCAGCTTCCTCTATCTCTATCCATTCCAGCATGCACACCTGCTCTTCAAAGGTTTCATTCACTACAAACTTCATTTCTTTCGTAAAGACAGAAGCAAAAAACTCATTGAGGGCTTCCCCTACCTCCTCAGACTCCACACACAAAGTCTCTACGCTATCCTTGATCAGGCCTACTCTTTCTTTGACCATTCCTTTATTCCTTACATAAGTGTAAAATGCCTTTGTGTTTTCCCTAATCCGTTCTGCCAAGCCTTTCTCGTGCCCCCTCCTGGCTCTCCTCAGACCATTTTTAAGTTCCTTCCTTGCCTGCCTGTAATCCTGCCATTCTAGTTTAAACCCTCTCGAACTACTCGTGCAAAACTTCCACCCAGGACATTGGTCCCCTTCCAGTTCAGATGCAACCCATCCTTCTTGTACAGGCCCCACCTTCCCCAGAAGGCAATCCAATTATCTACATATCTGAAATCCTCCCTCCTACACCAGCTGCGCAGCCACGTGTTAAGCTTCGCCTACTCCCTGTTACTCGCTCACTATCTCGTGGCACCGGTAGTAAACTAGAGAACACTACTCTGTTCGTCCTGCTTTGCAGCTTCCATCCTAACTCCCTGAAATCACTTTTTATATCCTCGATCCTTTTCCTGGCTATATCATTAGTGCCAATATGTAACAAGATTTCTGGCTGTTCGCCCTCCCCTTTTAGAACCTTATACACCCGATCGGAGACGTCCCGGACCCTGGCACCAGGGAGGCAACATACCTTCCGGGAATCCCGATCCTGACCACAAAATCTCCTGTCGGTTCCCCTAACTATCGAGTCCCCTACCATGAATACTTTTCTATTCTGCCCCCTTCCCTTCTTTGCCACAGTGTCAGAGGCTCAGTGCCAGAGAACTGATTACTATGGCTTTCCTCTGGTAGGTCATCCCCCCAGCAGTATCCAAAA
>NW_025212187.1:9965-14465 GCF_004010195.1 Chiloscyllium plagiosum
GAGTGGCTTGGAAGGGAACATGCAGGTCATGGTGTTCTCATGCATCTACTGCCTTTGTCTTTAGGAAGGTAGTGAGCATAGATGTTGAAGGTGAGTCTCTGCAATGTGTATTGTCAATGATACTCAGTGGTGCCAATGAGCACCGGTGGTGGATTGACAATGTTTGTAGATGTGGTGCCGATCAAACTGGTTACTTCATCGTAAAAGAGAAAATGTTGGAGAAACTCAGCAGGCCTGGTGTAACTGTGAAGAGAGAATGAGAATGAATGTTTCTAGTCCGACATGACACCTTGTCAGCACTGTTCTGAAGGAGGGTGATATTGGACTCAAAAGTTTAACTTTATATATCTCTCCAAAGGTGTTGCCAGATTTGCTGAATTTCTCCAGCACTTTCTGATTTCATGTCGGAATTTGAGTGTCTGCAACATTGTGCTTTTATGTGGCTGCTTGGTCATGCTGGGATCCCATTTCATGAGGGATCTTGGAGATATTTCCATCCAGGCAAGTGGGGAGTATTTCATCACACTCCTGACGTGTGCCTTGGAGATGGTTGAGAGGCTTTTGGAGCCATGAGGTACATCCCTCACTGCAGTGTTCCTGCCCCTGAGCTGGTCTTATAGCCACAGTACTTACATTGTAAACCTATTTCATTTTCAGCTCAATGGGAACTCCCAGCTTGTTGATTGTGGGGGATTCAGCAACAGCAAAGCCTTGAATGTCACAGGCGTTATCGATGTGATCTCTTCTTGGATGTGATAATTGTTTCACATTTGTGTGGCACGGATGTTAATTGTCATTTGTCAGCCTAGGCTTAGAACATAGAACATAGAACGTAGATCATTACAGTGCAGTACAGGCCCTTCGGCCTTTGATGTTGTGCCGAGCTGTGAAACCAATCTCAAGCCCATCTAACCTACACCATTCCATGATCATCCATATGTTTATCCGATGACCATTTAAATGTTCTTAAAGTTGGCAAGTCTGCTACTGTTGCAGGCGGGGCGTTCCATACCCTGACTCCTCTCTGAGTAAGGAAACTACCTCAGACAGTAAAGCTCTGTCCCTTCGTACCAGCCATCTCCATCCAAGGAAAAGGGCTCTCATTGTCCACCCTATCTAATACTCTGATCATCTTGTATGTCTCTATGAAGTCACTTCTCAATCTTCTTCTCTCTAACAAAAACAGCCTCAAGTCCCTCAGCTTTCCCTCATAAGACCCTCTCCCAATACCAAGCAACATCCTGATAAATCATCTCTGCATCCTTTCCAATGTTTCCACATCCTACTTTTAATACCAGAACTGTACGCAATATGCCAAGTGCGTCCGCACCAGAGTTTTGTACAGCTGCAACATGACCTCATGGCTCTGAAACTCAATCACTCTACTAATAAAAGCTAAAACACTGTGCGCTTTCTTAACAACCCTAACAACCTGGGTGGCAACTTTCAGGAATCTATGTCCATGGACACCGAGATCTCTATGCTCACCACACCACCAAGGATCTTGCCTTTAACCCAGTATTCCGTATTCCTGTTCCTCCTTCCAAAGTGAATCACCTCACACTTTTCTGCATTAAACTCCATTTGCCACCTCTCAGCCCCAGCTCTGCAGCTTGTCTTTGTCTCTTTGTAACCTGCAGCATCTTTCTGCACTGTCCACAACTCCATTGACCTAGTGTCATCCGCAAATTTAATGAACCCATCCTTCTACATCCTCATCCAAGTCATTTATAAAAATGACAAGCACCAGGGAACGAAAAACAGATCCTTGTGGTACACCACTAGTAACTGAACTCCAGGATAAACATTTCCCATCATTAAGGGCGGCACGGTGGCACAGTGGTTAGCACTGCTGCCTCACAGCGCCAGAGACCCGGGTTCAATTCCCGACTCAGGCAACTGACTGTGTGGAGTTTGCACATTCTCCCCGTGTCTGCGTGGGTTTCCTCCGGGTGCTTCGGTTTCCTCCCACATTCCAAAGATGTGCGGGTCAGGTGAATTGGCCATGCTAAATTACACATAGTGTTAGGTTAAAGGGGCAAATGTAGGGGTATGGGTGGGTTGCGCTTCGGCGGGTCGGTGTGGACTTGTTGGGCCGAAGGGCCTGTTTCCACACTGTAAGTAATCTAATCTAACCACCCTTTGTCTTCTTACAGCTTGCCAATTTCTGATGCAAAAAGCTAAATCGCCCTCAATCCCATGTCTCCGTGCCTCCGTATTTTGTGCAATAGCCTTTCTTGGAGACCCTTATCAAAAGCTTGACTGAAACCAATATCCAATACATTGACCCCCTAATCTGCTGCTTGGTCATCTTCTCAAAGAACTGAATAAAGTTTGTGAGGTACGATCTACCCTTCACGAAACCATGTTGACTAGCCCTAATCAACTTCATCCTTTCTGGATGATTGAAGGATGATTATAAATCTGAACTCTTATAACGTTTTCCAACACTTTATCCACAATCGAAGTAAGGCTCACTGGTCTATAATTACCAGGGTTGTCTCTACTCCCCTTCTTGAACAAGGGGACAACTTTTACTGTCCTCCAATCTTCTGGCACCATTCCTGTAGACAATGATGACATAAAGATCAAAGTCTCTGCATTCTCCTCCCTGGCTTCCCAGAGAATCCTAGGATAAATCCCCTTTAACCCAGGGGAGTTATCTATTTTCACACTTTCCAGAATTGCTAACACTTCCTCTTATGAACCTCAAACCCGTCTTGTCTAATAATCTGGATCTCAGTATTCTCCTCGACAACATTGTCTTTTTTCAGTGTGAATACGAATGCGAAATATTCATTTAGCGCCTCTTCTATCTCCTCAGACTTCACACACAACTTCCCATTATTGACTTGTCTGGTCCTAATCTTATTTTAGTCATTTTTTTATTCCTGATATACTGATAGAAAGCTTTTAGGTTTTCCTTGATGCGACCTGCCAAAAACTTCTCATGTCCCCTCCTGGCCATTCTTTGCTTTCTCTTTTGGTCCTTCCTGTCTAATTTGTAACTCTCAAACACCTAACTGAGCCTTCATGTCTCATCTTTACATAAGCATTCTTCTTCCTCTTAACAACAGATACAACTTCTTTACTAAACCATGCTTCCCTTGTTCCACCACCTCCTCGCTGCCTGACAGGTACATACTTATCAAGGACATGTAGAAGCTGATCCTTGAAAAAGCTCCACATTTCAATTGTGCCCATCCTTTGCAGTTTCCTTCCCATCCTATGCATCCTAAATCTTGCCAAATCACAGCATAATTGCCTTTCCTCCAACTATATCACTTTCCCTGCGATATATCCCTGTCCCTTTCCATCACTAAAGTAAACGTAACCTAATTGTGGTCACTATCGCCAAAGTGCTCACCTACCTGCAAATCAAACACCTGCCTGGGTTCATGACCCAGTACCAAATCCAATCCCTTGTTGGCCTGTCTCTATACTGTGTCAGGAAATGCTCCTGCACACATTGGACAAAAACTGACCCATCTAACGTACTCGAACTACAAACACCTGCCTGGGTTCATGACCCAGTACCAAATCCAATGTGGCCTCATCCCTTGTTGCCTGTCTCTATACTGTGTCAGGAAATGCTCCTGCACACATTGGACAAAAACTGACCCATCTAACGTACTCAAACTACAGTGTTTCCAGTCAATATTTGGAAAGTTAAAGGCCCCCAGAACAACGATCCTGTTGCTTTCTCTACTATCCAGAATCATCTTTGCAATCCTTTCCTCCACATCTCTGGAAGCCGACAGAAAAACTCTCAAAAGCATAACCTCTGCTTTCCTGTTTCTAACCTCAGCCCATTCTACCTCAGTGGACCAGTCCTCATCAAATGTCCTTTCTGCCAAAATAACACTGTCCTTAACGAACATTGCCACACCTCCCCCTCTTTTACCACCTTCCCTGTTCTTAATGAAACATCTAAACCTCGGAACTTACAACAACCATACCTGTCCCTGCTCGATCCAGGTCTCTGAAATGGCCACAACATCGAAGTCCCAACCTATGCTGCAAGGTCACCCACCTTATTCTGGATGCTCCTGGTGTTGAAGTAAACACACTTGAAACCAAATTCCTGCCTGCCGCTGCATTCCTGCAACCTTGAAACCCTATTCAGGACCTCATTGCTCTCAACCTCCTGTGCACTGATGCTATAATTCAGGTTCCCATCTCCTGCTGAATTAGTTTAAACCCTCTCAAAGAGCATTAGCAAGCCTGTCCCCAGTTTAGTGTACCTCTCTGGTTCAGGTGTAGACCATCCTGTTTGTAGAAGACCCACCTACTCCAGAATAAGCCCCAATTATCCAGGTATCTAAATCCCTCCCTCCTGCACCATTCCTGTAGCCACATGTTCAACTCTTCTCTCTCCCTATTCCTTACTAGCATGTGGCATAGGTAACAAACCAGAGTTGACATCTCTGTTTGTTCCAGCTCTAAACTTCCACCCTAACTCCCTGAATATCTGCTTTAAAACCCCATCCCTTTTCCTAC
>NW_025212187.1:17317-23646 GCF_004010195.1 Chiloscyllium plagiosum
TGGCACCCTGTTAGCCAACATTCAGCCTTCCAGCGCCTCACCTGTGACTATCGATGATACAAATATCTCAGCAAGAGGCTCAGCAATCACTTTACGTGCTTCTCACTGATTTCTAGGGTACACCTGATCAGGTCCTGGGATTTATGCATTTTGAGATGTCCACTGTAACATGAACATTTTTTAAGATGTCACCATCTTTTTCCCCACATTCTATATCTTACATGACCTTCTCCACAGTAAACACTGATGCAAAATATTTGTTTAGTATCTCCCCATCTCCTGTGGTTCCACACATAGGCTGCCTTGCTGATCTTTGAGGGGCACTGTTCTCTCCCCAGTTAATCTTTTATCCTGAATGTATTTATTGAATCTGTTTGGATTCTCCTTACCCTGATTTGCCAGTGCTATCTCATGTTCCGTTTTTGCCTTCTTGATTCTCCTCTTAAATATATTCCTACTGCATTTATACACTTCTCAGGATTCACTTGATTTCTGCTGCCTATACCTGACATATGCTTCCTTCTTTTTCTCAAATAAAACCTCAAATTCTCAAGTCATCCAGTATTCCCTGCACCTACCAGCCTTGCCTTTCGCCCGAACAGGAACATACTCTGGACTCTCATTATCTCATGTTTGAAGGCTTCCCATTGTCCAGCCCTGAGTAGCTTTGAGTGTGAGTTTAGAGATAAAAACTCGACGGAGCGAAGGGCCATCTCCACCCTGTATGATGTCATCATTCTATGGTTTTGAACTGAAGGATTCGATTATTTTGTCTTTGTTTTGAGAAAATGTGACCAAGTGGACGTTCCAGCTGTTGGTGTGGTCAGTATCAGCTTCAGCTTCTGTGTTAGAGTGCTCATTCACAGAAAGAATTTCCCAAATCAGTTGTATTAACAAGGAAAGCTGTGGGATAACAGTGAGCAGGAGAACAGCTCTCAAAACCTCCAACAGCATGAGGCATTGAACGACTGAATAACCTCAGCAGAACGAAGGTCATCACTGAAAAGGATATGAAAAGGTATTTAGATATTGAAAGGATTGATAGTGAGTGAGTATTGCAAATATTGTTACTTGAAAACATGAATGTTTGAGACTTTACAGGATCAGATAAATCCAGCCATTGGGGTATTCAACTATAGCTGTTATTCTCAATGCTATCATCACTAAAATAAACCTGCTGTCGTAACTTGTTTGTTCAAAATGCGTTAAAAAATTTGAAGATATAATCACGGTTTCCCAGTGGAGATACCACACAATATAAAATAAATTCTCCGGAACTGTGTCAACTCCATCTCTGAGAGAATTCTCCAATTTCAACAGATTGCCAGCAGCAGGAAGGGAAAGGTTGTGTCATAAACAACGAAATGCATCTTCTCAGGGAAAGGATCAATAGAGTGTACTCCACCATTCTTGTTGCTGCTGGTGTTCCTGGTAAGCTTTGGAACAACTTACATAAACCACTGCATTGAATCATCCTTATTTCTACAGATAACTGATTAATTATTATATTTCCATTTAGCAAGGCAAATCCTGATGTCAGACATTAGTGTCCTCACTGACTGAGTTTAAAGTGAATAGTTTGTCAGTTCGGAGGCTCCTCAGTAATGTGCAGCATTGTGTGTTTCCCTACATTGTGCAGAATGGGTTTACACTGAGGCGACATTGATGGAATTTGGCTGAGCACCGGCCCTGGCTGGTCTAGAAAGGTTTCGGAAGACCACCCTCTCTCTGTGGTAGTTCACAGCCTGCATCGGTCAGATGGGTTTTGTAACAACCCACCTCGCAGTGACACCTGGTGTTTCCCATTCCTTGATGGAAAGGGATTGTGTTGGTGGATCTTGTTCAGGCAGCTTGCTCCAAATGGGAACTCAGATACAACAAGGTAATGGGTGGGTTCAGCAGGTCATTAGGAATTAGGAAATAATGGGGACTGCAGATAGGGCGATGTGCTGGAAAATGCACAGCAGGCAATATTGCATCTGAGGAGCAGGCGAAATTGATTGCTGCTGACCCAAAAACATCCTGAGTATATGACCGTGTTTCTGTGAGTAATCTGCTGCTCATGTTCTTCCCTGTGTCCTTTAAAAGAGCAAATGATTCATTGAGAGAGATTCTTTAAACTTCATATAACACAATTATCTTTGTGTCATTACTTACAGTCTGGGCTCACGTACAGAGAATGTTTCATTAGTGACTTCAAATCTATTTTTTCCTTTCTCTTACAGTTAATCTCGTGGTGATTGTAATCTTAGCTCGGGGCAAATGTGGTCTTTCTGTGTGCAGCACTCGCTACCTGGTGGCCATGACAATGTCAGATCTACTGTTCATTGTTTTTTATATCATCCTTCACCAATTTCGAAAATATTATTGTCCACTGTGTTTCCTACAAATCACCCCTGTTTGTGGTGTTATCTATGCACTCAACCGCTTGAGCATTGATTGTTCTGCGTAGTTCACCATTGCTTTTTCCTTTGATCGATTTGTTGCCATTTGTTTTCATGAGATGAAAACTAAGTATTGCACTGGAAAAACTGCAACCAGGGTTCTAGCAACAATCTGCATCTTCTTTTGTTTAAAGAACATTCCCAACTCCTTTGTGTATTACCCTGGAAAGATTATCAATAATGTTCCATGGTACTGTTATATCAGGCCTGGTTATTTGTATGACCGTCGGTGGATAGGTTTTAGATATTTTGAGACTTTTTTAACACCAATGTTCCCATTCACTTTTATTCTCTTTATCAACATTCTGACTGTCAGACATATCTTCGAGGCCATTAAGGTACGGAAAGAACTGAGAGGTCAGAGAAAAACAGAGAATGATCCAGAGGTAGAGAGCAGGAAGAATTCTGTTATTTTACTCTTTGCCATATCTGCCAGCTTCATACTTCTCCGGTTGTTGCATATTTTAGATTTCTTTAATGCCGGTTATTCCTTGGATTCTATTTCTTATTGTCTCTTTGTTCAGATTGGATATATGCTGAGGAACTTAAGTTGCTGCACAAATGCCCTTATTTATGTGGTGACACAGAAACATTTCAGAGACCAGTTAAAGTACGCCATGACATATCCACTTAGAAAAATAATTCAATTGATGAATCAATCCAAGTAACTGAGAGCCAACATTAGGTGCAGCAGAGACCGGAACGAGGAGTCCACGTCAGGAATGGACCGAAAGGAGAAGGAGGAGCAGCAACATGATAACACTCCTTTCCTCACGGGCAAGGAATGACTCCATCTGAGGAGCAAAGTGAATGAGATTGGAGGTGTAAAGTCAGTGTAAAGTGCTGTTAGCAATCAGCAACATTTAGTAGGAAGTGGGACAACAAAAGCAAACCCAAATATACATAAAAGCTGCATTTATCCCAAGTAATCCATTCTCAGTGAGTGAAGTGGGTAGAAACATAAATGATGTTGAGGAAGGTATAATTGTTCACGACAGGCCAGAGAGGGAAATGCAACGATAGGCTCCTGTCCACTCTTCCTCACTGAATTCTCTGACCCACACACCTCGACAAATTTTTTTTAAAACGAGAAGTTTCCTGTTGAAAAAGGAAATAAAATATTGTAAAGATTCTGTGTCTTTATTTGCACCTTTTGGAAGACAGCTACACTAACCATGATAGCACCACCACCGTTCACAATAATTTACTTTGTTTCCATTCAATTCCTCGTGTTGGTTTCTGGCAATCGCACTTTTAGATTTTCTCATTGATCAACAGGAAACCCCAAAGAGAAAAGGAATTTGATCAGTTTGGAAATACATGTGGCTTTCATTCTAAAACAATAAAATGCAAAGCAGGAGGAGACAAAGGCAGTCTGGACTAAACCAGTTCTCTGACATCAACCCGTTTCTTTATTTGTTCCTTTCCCTGAACCAGCTGATGCGTTGCCGGGGAATCGAAGCCCAACCAGAGGGATTTCTGGACTCCCTCCCTGCACCCACCCAATGACCCAGCTCCCTCTCCGATTTCAGATGCTCCTACAAATCTACCTCACTATATAAGGTATTGTCACCTGACCCAATATCACTTTCAGTGAATCAACATGAACTCTGTTTGATTTGTCATGATAAAGGTCTTTTTAACTATGTTTGGGGACTGTGTTGTGGTAAAGTGCACAGTGGTGCTCTCGTGGTTAGTGTAGCTGTCTTCCAAACAGGGTGACCTGGGTTAGATTCCTGACAATTGCAAGTTGAGATTTGTCACATTGATCAGTAGGAAACCACAAAGACAAAAAGAATTTGATCAGTTTGAAAATACATTTGTTTTTTTATTCCAAGACAACAAAATGCAAAGCAGGAGTAGACAAAGGCAGACTGGATGAAACTGTTTACCTGCTGCATTCTCTCACACCTCCTCGTTCCCTCCCCCCCTCCCCCCTCTAATCCCACTGAGATGACTCTGGCTATGCTCCATCCCTGAGGGAGGTATGCCCTGGGTAGAGGGAGCTGGGAGCTGACTGGATGTGCTGGGACTTGGGCAGAGAGGGTGCTTTCAGTGAGAGACTTGGGGATATTTCAAACAGGTACTGGCAGCCATTTTCCCTTCAAAGAACAAAGAACAAAAACATTTCCCGTCCAGGAACAGGCCCTTCGGCTCTCCAAGCCTGAGCCAATCCAAAGCCTCTGTCTAAACCTGTCACCCATTTCCTAAGCATCTGTCTCCCTCTGCTCCCCACCTACTCATGCATCTGTCCAGACGCATCTTCAATGAAACTACCGTGCCTGCCTCTACAATCTCTGCTGGCAACGTGTTCCAGAGACCCACCACTCTCTGTTTGAAGTCCTTGCCTCGTGTATGCCCATTTAACTTTTCACCTCTCACCTTGAAAGTGTGACTTCTCGTTATTGAATCCTTCACTCTGGGAAAAAAGCTTATCTTTGTCTATCCTGTCTATACCCTTCATAATTTTGTAGACCTCATAGGTCTCCTCTCAATCTCCTTTCTTCCAATGAAAACTATCCTAACCTACTCAACTTTCACTGTGTGCACTGAGCAGGGGGTGAGTTACTGTGGGTTTCTGTCTGTCTCTATGTGTGAGAGTGTGGGGAATGGTTGAATCTCAAAAGCAAGCCCCTGGAGCAGAGTCTGTTTTGAATAGGAGAGAAAGAGTGTGAGAAGACCATCGCGAGAGCTTAGACCAACAGGAATGGTGAATATCAATTGTTAAATCTCACCATATCTTTCCTTAGCACGTGCTTATATCTGTCTGATTTTTCCTCTTTTCTCTCTCTGTCCCTCTTTTTGCCTCTGTCTCTCACCCTCTGTCTGTATCACACTACATCTCTCTCTCCCTCTCAACCTTTCCCTCTCTCTCTCTCTCTCTCTCTTACTGACAGCCTCTTCTTTTGTATTTTCTCTCCTGTCTCTTCTTCCCACCTTTATCTGTGTCCGTTCCCATTCTCTTGCTCTTTCTTCTTCTCTCATTTTTCTCTCTCTTTCCTTCTTTCCTTCCCTGGTTCCAATCCTAAGATGGAATCTGCACACCCCCCCTTCAATGTTGGACAATCCCGCCCACCCCTGTCCCCTCCATGGCCCCTGTCTAATTACCCTCTCTTGTGCAGCTTCATCAATCCTGATCTGTCCCTCTGTAGTTCCTCCATTATACACCCACTGTATATAAAAGCCCCTCAGTATCCCCATCCATCAACATTACCCTTCCCCGGTGCTGTATCCCAGACCATGAGCTGGAGGGCAAAGTGAGCGTGTACAGAGACTAACGTGTCTTTTGACTGCGTACCGTAATGCCATGGAGTCAACGAGTCATCCAGCACGGAGAACATTACCCTTCCCCCGTGCTGTATCCCAGACCATGAGCTGGAGGCAAAGTGAGCGTGTACAGAGACTAACGTGTCTTTTGACTGCGTACCGTAATGCCATGGAGTCAACGAGTCATCCAGCACGGAGACAGACCCTTCGGACCAACCAGGCCACACCGACCATGTTCCAAAACTAAACTATTCCCACCTGCCTGCGCTGGGCCCATATCCCTCCAAACCTTTCCTATTCATGAACTTGTCCAAATGTATTTTAAACATTGTAACTGTACCGACATCCACCATTTCCTCTGATAGTTCATTCTACATCCAAAATTCTAAAAACATTGCCCCTCATGTCCTTTTTCAATCTTTCTCCTCTCACCTTAAAAATATACCCCCCAGGTTTGAACTCCCTTATCGTTCATCTTATCTGTGCCCCACATGATAGTTTAAACATCAATAAGGTTACACCTCACACTCCAATGCAACAGCCCATGTCTATATCTCAAACCCTCCATTCCTGACAACATCTCGGTAAATCTTTACTGAACCCTCTCCAGTTTAATAA
>NW_025212187.1:24427-25520 GCF_004010195.1 Chiloscyllium plagiosum
CTGTGAACTGTTTCCAAAACATCAATATTTATATCCCTGATTTCTCCAGCTTCCATTTCTTTCCCAACAATAAAAATGGGATGCAAAATATTTTTATATCCCTCCCATCTCTTGAGGTTCAACACAAAGACAACCTCATTGGTCTTTAAGGGGTCCTACTCTCTCTCCAGTTGCTCCCTCACTCAATGTATTTATGGAACCTCTTTGGATATTTTTTACCCTATCTGCCAAGGCTATCTCCTGTCCCCTCTTTGCCTTCCTCATTTCCTTCTGAAGAATGCCCCTACACTCTTTACACTGCTTCAAGTTGATCCCAATTGTCTCTTGAATAGATGGTTATTTTTTATTCTTGACTTGAACTTCAACATGTTTAGTCATCCAGTGTTCTGTAATCTTACCAGCCTTGCCTTTCACTCCAACAGGAATAGAATGCTTCTGAATTCTTGTTATCACACTTTGGAAGGCCTCCCACTTGTCAGTCATCCTTTTACCTGCGATCATTCTGCTCCAATCAACATTTGAAAGTTTTCGTTTCATACCCTTTCATACCCATTTGCCTCACTCCAATTAAGAACTTTAACTTTTATCCTTTTAAACAACAATTTTAAAGTTACTGGCATTACGATCACTGGTCCAAAAGTGTTCCCTGACTCACACTTCAGTCACTTGCATCGCCTTATTTCCCAAGAGAAGATATTATCTCTAATAGCAATGATATCCCAGACCCATGTTCCCTTCCATGCTCCGAGTTCATCAGCCTTTTCCATAACACCTCGTGTATTGAAATAAATGCAGTTTAAGTGTTCAGTGTCCCTTTGTTCTCTGACTTGTTCTTGACTGTCTTTTCTAAAGAACTTGCTGTTTTCTGATTCAGAATCATTGTCATCTTTCTTTCTATTTTCACTGTTGTTTAGAAAGCCCCCACCCCACCTCTCTCACATCTTACAATCTCCTGAAATAGAGCGAGCAAATCTCCCCACCAGGATATTGGTCTAGTTCAGGTGAAACTCATCCTTTTGAACAGGTCTTTTCTGTCCCAGAAGAGAACCCAATGTTCCAAGAAAGTGACTCCCTGCGCAGTGCAGCACCTCGT
>NW_025212188.1:0-19606 GCF_004010195.1 Chiloscyllium plagiosum
TAGAGGGTTGATGCTCAAACTGCAGGCCTATGATCAATGGTGTGGCGTGTGATTCGTTGATTGATCCACTGTTGTGCATCATTTATATCAAGGATTTGTATGAGAATAAAGGAGTCATGGTTAGCAAGCTTGTGAATGAAACTGAAATTGGTAGGATAGTGGAGACTGGAAAGGGCTTTCTGAGAGAACAATGGAATCAACTGCTGAGCCATTTAATTTACGAATATCAGGAGGAGAAATGCACGACGTCGCATTTTGCTAAGGCAAAACAAAGCAGGACTTTGCAGTTAATGATAGGTCTGTTGGTAGTGTTGTCAAAGAAAGAGAACTCGGAATGCAGGTACACAGTTCTTTGAAAGTTGCATCAGATGTAGACAGAATGGTGAAACAGGCGTTTAGGATGCTCACCTTTATTGGTCACCCACTGAGAATAGGAGTTGGGATGTCATGTTCTGGCTGCAGGGGACATTAGTGAGGGAACAATAAAAAGCATTGTTGATCAACTGGAAACACCCAAATGGTTCACTTCTATCCTTCAGGGAAGGGCGTCGGATATTCTTCCCTGGTCTGGCTTACATACTACTCTAGACCCACATCAATATGGCTGAATCTGAGATGCCTCCAGCGTTTGGCGCCGAGGAATGTTTGCTAGTCCAACCAGTGACTCTCTCAGCCCATGAATAAGTAAAAAAATATACATTTCCCTCCCTACCTGTGCAAACACAATGACCTGCTGTAATTAGCACTTGCTTTGCAACAGTCAAGCCCTTGCTCCTCTTTGTAACAGTGTCACCATATCCAGCACCTTCAGTTCCCTCTGTTAATATCAACTCATTACACTCTGGCAATGTATTCTCTTCCTACTGCTCTGCCCCTGCTCGGAGACCCCTTAGAATACCTTTAGCAACTGCTTCCTTATTTCTAAAACACTACCATTCTTCAGAAGTGTTCGGGTTTTGATGATCTTCGAAGCATCTCTTCATTGAATCTGATCCGTTACGTCCTCAGTCTGGGACAGTTGGGAATTTATTGCTGAGATTTTGTCTATTTTAGTGGAAACTCCGTTTATTGCATATTTTATACTTTTCTTTCAAATGTTTTCCACTGTTCATTTACAGTTTTACATTTCAGTCTGTTTACCTTGATCAGTTCTCCTCTCAAACTTATGTAATTAGTTTTGTTTCGGATTGTCGGGTGTGGATTTTGTCACTTCAAAATACTTCATCCTGTTGTTGTTTCTAGTTGTAGCTTGTGCATTCTGTGATTGACTTTAAAACTTTATAATTTCATTTAACTATACTCTATCAAAATTTCCCAGAGGATCTTTCAGTATGTCGTTACTCATTCACTCAGCTTCATCACCCAACGGTCGATCAGATAGTTACATTGTTAGCCAGTTGCGCAATGTGTCATTGAAAAAAAAAGCACTGACAAAAACATTCGCTGTACCACTCGTCGAATATCACTCTTCCTGTGTGACTGTCCCAGACATATGAAGGTCGAAGACTCCCAAAATTATCACAATGTATTTATTACAAATTCCCATGAATTACTGTTGAATGCAGTGATGAAAAATAAAATGTTTCTATGCAGCCTAAAAACTGATGATTTTGACATTATTACCCAGAATTTTCATTCAGACTAATTCTGCTGCGTAATCTAAGGACAATGCTTTCTATTTAATGACTTTGTTATCCATTTCTGTCAGGGTTACTCATTTTGCATTTCCATTCTGCCTGAGACCCCGCAAGGTTGTGTACCACTTAATATTGATGTTCTCCCTTTTTATCCTGTAACCCCGTCTCTGTTGACTACATTTTATTTATGTCAGCAAACAATTCAAACTATCGTATTGCAGATTACGATGCATGCCGAAAGCGAACAGTGTAGTTTCTGTTTTGCCACAATTTCCTGTCACAAATCTATTTACAGTTTTAATTAAAGTCTGTACTTTCCTGCTCCTTGCTGCATGTTTTCAGCCACATCGCCATGATGTGACTATGCTTCAACATTTCCCATTGGATATGGAAAGCTCCTATAACCTGAACACTGTCCCTGCATCCTCTCTATCAGTTTCAATCCCTGTCCATAATCCTACCGGCATGATTTGCTGTGACCAGTACAGTTCCAGTGGGGCCCTGTGCACTTTTTTTTAATTCACTCGTGGGATATAGGTGTCTCTGGCTGGTCAGCATTTTGTGCCCACCCGTAGCTATCCTTGAACTGAGCAGCTGACGAGGTTATTTCAGAGGGCAGATGACAGTCAACTCCATTGCTCGAGTAGAGTCCTATGTCGATGACACGGTGGTTCAATAGTTTGCACTGCCTCCTCAAGTGCCAGTGACCCGGTTTCGATACCCTCCTCGGGCGACTGTTTGTGTGGAGTTTGCACTTTCTCCCCGTGTCTGTGTGAATTTGCACCGGTTTCCTCCCCCATTCCAAACGATATGCAGGTTAGGTAAATTGTCAATCGTGTTACGTGCATTCGTGAGGGATGAATGTTGGGAAATGAGTTTGGCTGGGTTACTCTTCAGCGGGTCGGTGTGGACCTTTCGGGCCGAAGGGCCTTTTTCCACACTGTCGGGAAACCAGATTGGCTGCCTATAATACATTTCTTTACTTAAATTATATTATGAGTTCAGATGGGTGTCTCTGACATCAGTATGAGTTTATGGATGAAGAATCTATTGAGAATAATGCCAGGCCATCGCCTGTCCCATTCATAGCTCACCCATCCATGAGTACTGATTCCAGTGCAGAATGAATCAAACGCCATTCTTCCCGCCCGTTGTTTGATCCTGATACTTTCCTGCACTCTGTCGATGCCACTCAGTATCGCTCCATGCGGCATCTGTCACTTTGTGTGTCCTATTGCTGCCTCTGACTGCCCCTTTTTCAGCTACTACAGATCCTGAGGAGACAGAATTCTCCACTGCAGAGAGAGAGAAAACAGCACAGGCTTGGGATGGAAACCGGGATTTTCTTGGACTCTGTGGGAGTCAGTACCATTCTCCATGTGGAGCACTCACGTCATCCGTCTGAATTCTGACTCTATGTATTTCCCTGTCTCCTGCAGGTTCTCAGGAACTTCCTGACTCAACAGAATACCCAATTGCAGTCTCGTCCATCACCACATTAAAGACAGCTGATCAGCCAAAGTCAAGAGAAATATGGAGCCTTCAATAAATCCTGCAGTGAGGGAAGATCACTCACAAGTAACAGAGCAGAGAGCATTTAAAATGTTCGAAACCACGAACTACAAGCCATGACATAGGTACAGTGTTGAAGGGGAGCACAGAGCATGAAGCTCGCAGGCTCAATTCCCACCCACTCATGAGAGGATTACTTTCAGATCTGCTGGACCGAGCCTTCCTGAGACAGTATAGGACGTTCACAGTTATCAATTCAGTCCTGTGATGTCTTAGTGAGCATTAGCCCAATGGAGATGAAAGCAGGCCTCTGTCAGGACGGTAGTGTTGAAGTCTGGTGTTTTTCTGTTCTGTGGTCACTCTCCAACACTGGATCCATTTCATGGCACAGACTCAGACAGAAAGGAAACAATACTTTTGGACAACTCATCTGGCCAAGTGCTTTGAATCCTTTTCAACTCCTTGAACAGTTCTGATCTCTGTATCTTCCTCCCTTCCTGATAATCGTTCTGTACATTTGAAACCTTGCAATGTTGACTGTCTCACTTTCTCTGGATTCGTTCCATTCTGGATAACGCAACCAATCTCGGTAATATCCTCCTCCTGTAACAACAATAACCCTTATTTTTGTCATCTTGCACAGTACCTACAGTCCACTATTTCTCTGTCGCACTCCCCAACCTCTACGAAGCGCCCCACTGGTGCACCTTTCTTCAGCCCCATAGCACATGATATTACTGTAACTATCTCCAGTCCCTATAACACTCCTGCCTCCTGACCTACAGAACCATACGGCCTCTGTAACTATATACCGTACTTACAGACCTCCCTATCGGTATAAACTCCCCCAGTCTGTACAGACTTGCCTGCCTGTGTAACCTGCTTCAAACCTGACAAACCTCCCAGTGTATTGTGTTCTGCAGCCACTTTAACCTTCCCCATGTCTGCAACCTCCTCCAGTCTCTGCAATCTCCTGTATTGCTGTAACGTTCTCCTGTCGCCACAATGCTCCTCAACTCTACTTGCAGACATCACTACCTGGCTTCCTAGCCCTATTAACGCCAGAAGCCACTAAAGGCATCCATGTACCTGAAACATCCTCATTATTGCTGGATCCAACTCCCGTTCTTACAGCTGTCACTTTATGTAACCTCTTTCAGTCTGAAGAACAATCCAGTGCCAACATCGCTCTGTATTGCAAACTTCAACCAGTTCCGAAAGCCATCACCACGAACGTCACTATCAGTTACCTCTTCCAGCTCCTCCCTATGTCTGTCCGCCATCTTGCCCCTACTACCCTACCTATCACATTAATTCACCTACAAAACACGAATTATTTCAATAAACGTCTTCTATCTTTACAAATCAGTCTATCTCTCAGTAAACTCTTCCTGTTCCTAAACCTCACCCTGTACATAATAACTCTGAGAGTCATGAGAAACATTTGGTCATGACCGCCTCAAGCAAATGACACAATATTTATTTCGACAAATAATGTCATCTCCAATAGTCCTTCCTATCACAGTAACCCTCCCAAATCTCTTCATACCTCCCTTTTCAAGTCTCCTCTTCCAGGGTCCATGAGCTGAATGACCGCCTGGATCTCTTTAACCTCGAGTGGAATGCACAGGCCACCCTATCTCAGTAACATCCTCCAATCATTTAAAAACTCCCTATCCGTCTCACCTCCTTCAGTCACTCCAACTCGTCCTTTCTCTGTTACTTCCTCCAGTTACTCAAGAACTCGCTACCTCTGTAATCTCCTCCAGTCACACCAAAACTCCCGATCTCTGCAACGTCCTCAATGCACCAAAACTCCCAATCTCTGTAACCTCCCCAGTCACTCCAACCCTCCCTGTTCCTGTAATATTCCAGGTTAGCCAAACACTCACTATCTCTGTAAGCTCCTCTACACACTCCAACCCACACTAACTCCCTCACCTGCCGATTTATGATAGTCTATGTATGGGGTGAAAGCAGGAACAGGACACTGAGTCAGATGATCAGCCGTGATCATACTGAATAGTGGGAAAGGTTCGTGGGGCTGAATGTCCTGAACCTGCCCCCTTTGCTATGTTTCTATGTAACACTGCCTGTCTCTGTATCTCCTTCAGTCCCCACTACCCTCCCTATATGTTTAACCTACACAACCCCCATCACTGGAAATGTCTCAGACCTCAGAATAATCCATATCTGTCAAAACTCCTCCAGTCCCTACGACCTTTCCAATCTGTTTCCTTTTCTAGCCTAGTAACTGTCTCTATCTTTGAAACTTCCTTTAGCTGCTCGCACGTTCTTTACCTCTCTAACATGATATCGTACAGCGTCCTTACCTTTGTGTGCTTTTCATATCCCCACAGTCACCCCTGCCACTGTGACCTAAGTCTACACACTGCCACCTTTTCCAACATTGAAACCTTATCTGTGTCTGTTACTTTCTCCTGCTCCTGCAGACCTCGCTGTCTGTATGATGTTAAGGAGTTCATCAGCCCACCCTGTCTCCATAATCTACACCAACCTCCGGAACCCACTTACATGTGTAACCTCGTCCAGTTCCTGGAAACGACTCTCTCTTTAATTGCTCCAGCAGTTATGTCAAACCTCATCTGTGAGGCCTACTCCAGTCCCGACAAACTCCGCCAGACTCTGCAGCCCAATGTTTGTCCAGCCTCCCGCTAGGCCCTTCATGTCAACCTATACTCAGTATACTTTTCCAGCCACAAAACGCTGCATATCTCTGTTTGCTCCGCAATTCCCTACAGTCCTCCTTCACCTCAAATATTCTCTCTTTGTGTAACTCTACAACTATCCCTCTGCATTCAGTATTACTCTCCCTAAAATATCTCTCCATCTGTAAACAGTTCCAAACCCTCCAAACACACCATCTCTAAAATCTCCAACAGATCCAACGCACCTCCTTATCTGTGTTACCTCTTCCAGTCCTGAAACACTCTCAAAATGTGGTGACCCTGTAATCCTCCCTAACTGTGTAATCTTCTCAGGTCTCTGCAACACTCCAAATCCGGAGAACACAATTAATTGTTTTTGACTCACCCGATCTATTTCCAACAAGACCCTCTATCTATATACCACCTTGCTGTCACAATCTTTCACTATGTCAGTGTAAGCTCCTCAAGTCTTTCCATCCAGCTTTTCATCTCCATAATCTTCTCCAGATTTTTTCCATCTATCTGTGTAATCCTCACCCACTCCTGCAACCCAACCTACCACAGGAACCTCCTCCATTTGTTAATTTGTCCCTATCTGTGTAAGTCTCTCGAGCCCTTATTGGTGTTCCTGCTCATTTACGCTCTGCCAGACAAGAAGGTTTCCCGTCTGTGTATCCTCCAGAAACTAAGGATCCGATATCAGGAAATGTGTTCATTCACTGCAGCTTTCCATATCTCTATTATTTCCTCAATTCTATACAAATGCACCATTCCATAAAATACTGCCTCTCTCTGTAAACTAGCCACATCTATAACCGATAAGTCTCACTCCAATCCCTTCCGATCTCCCTGTATTTCCCTCACTCCATTGACTCTAGCTCATCTCATGTTATAACTCTTTTTGCTCGTATGTTACTCCCCATCTCTATGATATTCTTTAGTCATTGCAATTCTCGTTCTTTATATCCAGATCTTCCAAACCTCCTTATCAATGGAAGGTTACTCATCTCGTACAGCATTTTAATACCTGTAGCAGCCTGCAACCCCTCAATGCATCCTGTCCCAGTGACTTCCTTAAATACTACAGCTCACGCCCTTTGCAATTTCTTGCAGCATTGGCATCCCTCCTAATTTCTGTAACAACCTATAGAACTGTACTCCACGTGTCTGTGTACCTGAAGCGAAGCTGTAAAGCTGCCTTCACAAGTATTGTGAACGTCTGCTGCCGAATAACCCTCAGTATCTGTGTCTCTTGGAATCCCACACAATTTACACTGGCTCTGTCAACTGATCCAGCCCCTGCAAACCTCTCTACCACTCCTGCAGCTCCAACTAACATCCTTATCAGTGTAATGCCGAACCCCCAAAATCGTCCCTTTCTCTGTAACACCTGAAGTTCCAAATACCAACCCTAGCTGTGTAATCTCCAGACGTTACAACCCTCCCTTTCACTGCAACTCCTTCAGGACTGATAACCATTTACCTTCACGTGCCATCTTCCATCCCGACAACTTATCTTATCTCTAACCACCACGAGTAATATCAAACCAGCCGAACTCTGTAACATCCTTCAGTATCGACAACCCGTCTTTTCTGTGACAGCTTCTCAAGTGCCTGCAGTCCTCTTTATCTCCGGCATAGGTCTTTGCTCAGGGAAAAGAATGTCTCAGTTCCGACTGCGTAAGAACACCTAAGATTCTCCAGTGTACCAGTAAATTTGCCTCGTCTTCTAAAACCTAATGTTTTCAAGTTCAATCTTCAACAGCCCGTCTCATCAGTAGCCCTCCTTGTTGGCGATCAATCTGGAAAATGTTATCTGAACTGCCTCCAATGCAAGAACATTTTCCCGCTTCATAGGGGACCAAATATGTTCACAATATTCTCGTGTGGGCTGACTGGAGTCTTATATCGTTTTTGAAAGTTTTCCCATTTATTACTCTCCATTCCGTTTGAAATCAATGCCAGCGTTCTGTTTTCCATTCCTATGAAGTATGCCATGTATGCCATGCGATCTTTCTAAGAAATATGCACAAGAATTCCCAAGTTACTCTGTAGTGTAGTTTTCTGTAGTTGATCTGAAACCAAGACGTGAAAGTGACAGTCAGAAAAGTGCTGAAATGTACGTTAAACGATTTCGCAGAAATGATAGCTGCACACTTAGAAATGAATGGAATAAGGAAGTTCATAAGACCATCAGATATAGCAGCAGAATTAGGCCATTCTGCCCATTGTGTCTGTTGCACCATTCGATTTTGACTGAATTGTTTCTCAACCTCATTCTTTCAACATGTACATTTAACCTTTGATCCCCGAACTCATCAGGAACTCATCTATCTCTGCGATACACAATTTGATTTACTTTGCCTCCACAGCCGTCTGAGGCAGTGAGTTCCACAGATTTATCACCCTCTTGCAGAACAAACGTCTCTACAACTGCATTCTAATGCCTTGCCCCTTCACTCTGATGCTCTGCCCTTGGGCCCTTGTCTGTCCGACTATTGCAAACATCTTCCCCACCTCCATTCAACCAGTCTCCGTAATATTCTGCAAATTTGAATGAGATTCCGTCGTCTCTTAAACCTCATCGAAAATAGACTCAGTGATCTCAACTGTTCCTCATGTGACAAGCATTTCGTCCCTTGGATCTTCTTTGAAAACATGTTTCCCTTGTTCCCTCACATCGCTTGTACAGACTGTAAAGTATAGTGTGTACAGCTGTGGTTCCAACATTGACCTCTGTGGAGTTCCACTTACCGACTGACTCCTTTCGGCTCACACTGTCTTCTGACAGTACCACGCATGTTGTTTGGAAAGTGAAATTTCATTTGACACACTCTGTTGGATTTTTTTTTGTTTTATTTTGACTGGCTGTGGAGAGTAGAATAAATAAAAGGGGAGGAATAGCGCATTGTAATTTTCAGAAACCTTTGATCAATGTCTCACTGAAAGGTGATTAAAAACAAAATTGGCACGTGTGGGATTGGAGGGAATGTACTGGAATGGATTGAGAATACATCAACATATAGAAAACTAAGTCCGAATAAATGGATGCGTGCTTCACTCCTAACTATTCACAAATGGATTCGATGCTTTTGATGGATGGACAAAAATTAATGTTTCACGTTTGTTGTTGATATAAAACAAGATGAGAATGTGAATTGTATTGAGGAAGCAAGGGGGACATGAACAGTCCGTGAGATTCATTTAAAAGTAATATTGATGGTTTGTGGTCATCACTGGAGAGACCATTATTTTTTGCCATCTGTAATTAACTGAAAAACGTGGTGGTCAGCTGTCTTCCTGACTCATTGCAATCCTTCGAGTGTCGGGACAGGCAGAGTGGTGGTCGAATGGAGCGTGGTTTGGAGAGGACCTTGGAAATGCTGGTATTCCCATGCAACTGTAACTCTTGTCTTTCCAGGGTATATTTGTTCCGGGTTTGTGAAGTGCTGCTGAAAGGGCCTTCCTGGCTAATCTCAGTGCTGCTCGTCAATCTCTTTCTTACTCATTCATTCAAGCACGCGAGCATTGCCAGCTGGGCCAGCATTTATTATTAATGTTGAGTTGACCCTGAGAATGTGGTAGGCAAAAGTGAGGATTGCAGATGCTGGAAACCAGAGTTTAGATCAGAGTGGTGCTGGAAAAGCACAGCAGGTCAGGCAGCATCCTTCATCAGGGTTTTTGCCCGAAACGTCGATTTTCCTGCTCCTCGGATGACGCCTGACCTGCTGTGCTTTTCCAGCACCACTCTGATCTAAACCCAGAGAATGTGGTGTTCAGCTGCCACTGCACCAACCGGTCAAACTGTTTTCTATGCACCCTCAAGCAGTCGCTACAACATTCCTCGTGTCTCTGACTGTATGCAAACAGTGCAACTCTTCCTCTATA
Organism: Chiloscyllium plagiosum; assembly: GCF_004010195.1. Taxonomy (NCBI): domain Eukaryota; kingdom Metazoa; phylum Chordata; class Chondrichthyes; order Orectolobiformes; family Hemiscylliidae; genus Chiloscyllium; species Chiloscyllium plagiosum. Next base: position 9,707 of record NW_025212188.1, read on the forward strand.
CAAAACATCCTTCTCTACCGACAACTGTACAGTTTCTCACAATATCTCACCTCCTCCATTCCCATGTGTGCTGCTGATCTCTCAACTAACTTTATTATTGGATAAACCTCTGATCATCGATAAACTGTTCGTTTCTAAATTTACACCCCTCAGTATCTGTAATCCTCCATATTACAAATACAGCACAGTTTCACCTCCTTAAATCACTATGAATTACTCTGGATGTTGTGGTAAATTTGTACTTTCCAACCTCTTTACCCACCTGAGCTCTCAAGATACTTTAATCCCATTATTTTCACAACCTCTTTGAGCCATGACGTATGTTCCTATTATCTTTACCTCCTCATGTCCTGAAGGTTCTTGAAAATCACCAGTGCCCCCAAATCTATATTGCACCCATTTATTGCAGGTCTTCCATCTCTGTAATATTCAACTGCCTCCATTACCTGCATCAGACCCTGCATGCCATTTTGCTCTTTTGGAAACCTTGATATCTTTGTAAACAGCTCACAAAAAGCCTTTTACAGCCTACAAAGCTATATCACCAAGAAGCCAACATCTTTCATTTTCCTCAGCCTTCTTCAGTGCCTGCAACACTCCATGTAACTTCAAGTAAACCGATTTATGTAATGTGGATCTGCGTACCACCCCAAATCAACTGTCCCATCCCTATAGCTCGCTCAACCACTGTAACCCACTCTGTCCCTCTAATCCTTCTGTTTCCGAGCGCTCTCCGGGTATAACGGCGATCCTGTGAGGGAGAATTGAAGAAGGGAACGTTGTGAATCTCAGTTGAAGTCTGAGGCCGACCATAACCTGTGGTTTATAAAGGAAGAGAACTAGAGAGTCAGCAGCACAGAGAGGGAGGCAGTTGGCGATGCAGCACACCAGGAGACTCCAAATTAGTAGCGAGTCTTTGTGTAAGTGACCGTGTGAGGGACCATCTTGGAGGAGAGCTTGAGGTCAACTCATACCGTGGAGTTACCGAGGCAGCAAATTGTGAGGATATAAATAAACACTGAGGATCGTGACCCAGTCGTACGTGGGCATTACAGATGTGGTGACACTGTGAGGGAGCAGAATGGAATGAGAGCTGGAAGATTACATGTACCTGGGAATAACACAGACGGTGATGTTATGAGGTAGCAGAGTGGAGTGCGAGCTGGAGGATCACACGTACCTGGGAATAATACAAATGGTGATCCTGTGAGGGAGAAGAGTTGAGTTGGAGCTGGAGGATTACATGGACCTGGGTCTCATCGAGACGGTGAAATTGTGAGGGTGCAAAATGGAATGAGAACTGGAGAGTTGCGCGTATCTGGGAGTCAAAAAAACGGTGACGCTGTGAGGGAGCAGAGTGGAGTGGGTGCTCGAGAATTACATGTACGTGCGAGTCACAGATAATACTTACTGCTGCTGGACCTGCCTGCGAAGAGATTTGAAAGGAGTGCAAGAGACATCACAGAAAACAAAGCTGTCAGTTCATTGGCTGTTAATACACCGTTATTAGCGACCGTCTGTAACTTGCTCTAAGTTAGCAAATTTATGTTTTCAACTTCTAAGAGAAGAGTTGAACTCAGAAATAAGAGGATAAACTGAAAGTATGAGCCAATGTAATAAAGTAATCTCAGTAAGCCAACGTTGAATAAGGGACTGTACCCTTAATGTTATTTCCCCGATGTTAAATTTATACTAAGCAATTAATTAAGATTAGATACTTTGCAAATTTAGACATGTCAGCACATGTTTGTCAAGTGTAAAATAGGTTCTGGTACATTAGGTAGACATTGCCCCTGCCGGTGTCCCAGGTGGACTTCGGTCTTACTCAGACAGTGACTGGAGACTCTGTGGGACATTTATGGTACTAAAATTAAGGTAGATAGTACATACAGGGAGAGCCCAGTCAATCGAAGAGATAAAGTCAGAGGATACATAAGTAGCCTGATGTCTCACTCACAATTCAGTTTTCCAGTTTGGAACTGATAAGGATGCTGACTGCTCAGGACAGCGCAATCAGGGCCATGTTTGTGGCACCACAAACAGCCTCACTCTACAGGAGGGTAGGGAGAAGGAAGGAGCAATAGTCAGAGGGCATTCAGTAAATTGAAGAAGACGTAAGATTTTCTGTGACAAAAATTTAATTCCAGGATGATGGGATCAAGAATGTCACCCTATCTGCAGGACATTGGCATGGGGACAGTGAACAGTTGAAGGGCATGCACCTGTTGGTAGGAATGACGTGAGTAGGAAGGGTAAAGTGTTCTGGGAAACAGAATGTAAGGAACTAGGTGATGGTTAGCGAGCAGAACCTCAGCAGTAGCAATCCCTGGAATACTCTAAGCGCAGTGCTCAAGGGAGAACAGAACTAATAATCTTAGGGAGATGAGAACGTAAATGGAACGGTGGTGTATTGGGATTGGTTCTGGGGTAGGCAGCAAATGTACAAGGGAGTTGGGGTAACAAGTGATAGAGCTGAGACTGAATTCCATGTATATTATGTGGGAATAATATAAAATAATTTTGCGTGCGTCTCGGATCCAGAAATGAGTAGTCAATGACACTACCAGGATTCACAAAGTACTTGAAAAAGCAGCTGGTGCTAATTTACAACAACAAGATTATCAGTGGAAGATAGGATAAGGAAGAATGTCGAAACCTTAGGTACTCTGCGTCGATGTGAATACTTGCAGTCTGGTGATTTGTAGATGCAGATTGGTGTGTGCAAGTCTGATGTATCGAAATGCAAGAGCTCGCTCATGAAATGGCTGGAGTCGGAGTTAAATATTGCGAGGTATAAAGTATTCCAAACCAATAGAAGTGAAGGAAAAAGATGAAGTGTAGCAGTAGTGGTTTGCATAGCATTTGTTAAGGACTCTGAGAGGAACAGGATCTGTTCATGGACAGAATGAATTGGGCTGGAGTTACAGAACAAAACAATGTACAATTGCACTTTGAGGTACAGCCTGTAGGCACCAACCATTACAAAGTATGGCAGATTAATTATGCAAGGCCGTTTGAGAGCGATGACAAAACTATATAGTAGTTAAACTGAGAAACTTAAATCATCCACATGTAGACTGGTATACTTGTCGTCCAGGGTGATGAGGAGTGAGTGTTCCTGGATTGCATGAAGGAGACCTCACTGCAGCAGTATGCTTCCAACCCAAGACCGCATGTACTGTTGGTCGTGATCCTTGGAAAACAGGTGAGATGCGTGGATCCAGGGTCAATAGGCGAACATATTGGGGTACAGTGATCATTTATTATAAACTTCAATATGATGGTAGAGAATGACATACATTAATTGAGAGTGAGAAAAAATATTTAACAGAGAGCGGCTTTCAATGGGGGATAGAATGAAGGTGACGAGATTTGACTGGAACATCAAGTTGATCCGAAATAAAAACCTACCAATGGGCTGTCATCAGAGAGAAGATGATTTGCGTCCAGTCGAAGAATGGTCCCTCAATTGGGAAAGGCCGGACAAACAAATCCAGCGCCCCCTGTGTGACGGAGAAGAACAATAAAATCATTGTAAGATAGCAAATTGAATTGGAAACCGGGCGAATGCTGGAGGTTCAGAAGGAATATGGAAGAGCAGGAGGGAATTATTGGAAAACTGAGAGGGAACACAGAGCTATTCCAGATTCTTTTGTGGGCATCTCATTATGAGCATGTCAATCGATGGAATAAGGCTGGTTCAAAAACAGAAAGATGCATTCTACCTGGAAAAAAGAGTTCACTGCAAGCAGTGGGGATACACTTGGATATGTTGTAGATGCATGTTCAGTGGAAACGTTCATGAGGGGATTGAATAATTTCTTCGACATAATATAATGTGCAAGGATATGGGACTGTGACATAATATAATGTGCAAAGATATGGGGAAAGGAAGAGATCAATACCAAGCACTGAGATCGGTTGAAGGGCTGCTGTCATCATGATCCGCCACATGACATCCTTCTGTGATTTCTGTGTCATTCGTTGTAATGTCTTGAGAGTCCACCAACTCCAATAATATAATCATGTCATTGTAACCATACCGATCCTGTAATATATATTCTGATCCCTGCAACCGATATCAGAAAATGCAGCTATCCTTATCTCTGTAACTCATAAAGTCCGTATCAACATTCTTTCCCTGGATCTTCTCCATCACCTATAATCCTCCATATGTATAAAGTATTTTTCAAATCTTCACAGCTCTCCCCTTCTCTGTAACTACTTGATCCACACAAACCAAATCTTTGCAATCTCCTCCAGTCCATACAACAATCAACGTCACTAACTTTTCCTGGCCTGTCAAATCGCTTTATCTCCATCACACATGACAGTGTTCAGGAAATATGATAATTTCTCCATCACCTGCATCTCTGCCAATGGCTTTTCTTTGCTCCAGTCCCTACAATATCCCCCGTTGTGTAACACACTCTAATGCCTAAATAGCTGTTAAAGATCTTCTTGTCCCTACAATGTTCCTGCTTCTGTAACCACCTTCAGCCCACAACGCTCATTCCCTCTGCAAAATCCAGATTCCAAATCCATCCCGATCTGTGGAAATACTTACAGACTTCCGTGTCTCTGAAATTTCTAAAACATGTCAAAGCTGAAATAACTCCACAGTGACAGGTATCTCGTCATCAAATTACCTTTTATTTCTACATGCATGATTCATGACACTGATACGCACGCGCTCAGGGCCGGGTCTCATCGTGAACAGAGGTCCTGACAGTCCTGGATTCTCAGATCGAGCCAGGTTAACAGTCCCAATCAGGAAACAAAATTAATGAGGCTTACGTGACTGACGTCGTTCCTTTCACGACAAAAACACTCCACATATCTCTCCCAGACTCTGGAATCACGTACAGCTACTACGGCCCTTTCTGTAACATTCTACAAGGAAAGTCCCATCCTCTTCAGTGGAACATCCTCTTATCAATCTCCTGCAGTACGAATGCGAGTTTTTTTAAGGTTTCTGGAAACTGTTGATCTCAACTTCCTCCACACAGAACTTCTCTTAGTAATCTTTAATCGCATCCCAAAACTCGATCTGCCATCTGTCTGTGGCCTTCTCCATAAGGATGATGCGGTTTTCGAAGCAGGGAACTTCATAGGGCATGGAGAACTTTACAAAAGTAGGAGTGTATGAGAAACGAATGGGTTTACAGAGGTGAGAATGGTTATAGAACACAAAGGATGTCGCATTTACTGCAAGTTGTTGGCACAGACGATAGAATTTTTATTTCTGGTGCTGATAGACACAGAGCACTAAATCATGTTTTATATTGTCCAGGTAAGATATTCCTCAGGTTTCGGGAAAGTTTCCTCTCCATAAGGCTCTTGTAGCCAAAATATTGATCTGGCTAGTCCAGCGCCATTTTCACTTCAATCAAAACCAAAAACTAAACGTGTCTTTGTAATCGCCTTCAGTCTTTAGAACATTCCATAACCTCCAGCCTTCACGCACCTTCCTGTCACTGTAAACTCCTCTGGACCTTAGAGCCATCCTGGTCTCTGGCACTTGCTACTATCCCTGAATTTCTTCCGAAAGTTTCAACAAACCAAATGAAATGATAGCTTTAAAACGTATGAACCATTCTGGAGATGTGGCTGCAGTGTGGCCACGACTGAGAATTCTGGTTATTCAAGGGTTTTAACAATTTTTACAGGAATGATAAATGGACCAACACACTGAAGTCGCCCTGTATATTAAGGGTGGAATCAGTAATATTCTGATTCTCATCAATTGACGCACTACTCCTCCCTGCCCTCTCTCGTCTTCCCTGCACATTGATCCTGTCAGATATTGGTAAACTTTGAAAACTTTTGAAAATATCTACAGAGACTACTCTGTACACTGTCTGCACTGGATAAATAATGTTTTTTGAAAAGCACGTATTCTGACAATCCGGAGACTATAGGACTTCCGGTGCAGAACTTGGCCCTGTTAAAAATGTCTTTCGGGATTCTGCCTCTACTATACTTCCATACGTGATTTCTATATCCCGACCACACTCTGGGTTAAATAACAACTTTCCACACCAATTGCCTAGTATTTCAGCCAATTAAATTAAATATTTGTCGCTGCAAACAGAGCTTTCGAGTAGGAGTGTGCACCCACTCAAATCACCTGTCAGCATTCTCCATTCAATTGTTCCTCGTAACTGCACTTTCACTTCACAGCTTAACAGATCTCGTCTATACTTTCTACAGTCCTATTCCATCCTTCCATGTGATGTGGTGCCCAGATTTGTACGCAGCACGCAAGCTATGACTGAACTCATTATTTCCACAGATTCGGAATAAGTTTCATACTCTTGCATTCTGTACATTGGCTGGATAAAGGAAATGATGTTATTTGCTGTCTTAAGTAGATTATTGATGTGTCTAGCTACCTGCAGGGATCTACCCACGCCGAGATACTCTCAGTTGTTGCACATTCATCCTTATTGTCGATGACCACAAATGCCTTGGCTTACAACTCTCGTACTTGCTGGTCTCACTGTTTTTCAACAGCTTGGCATGGATCTCTTGTCAAATCCACGTAAGACACACTAAGTCACAACTTACTGGCTTAAGACGACAGTGTGATTAATTATGCACAATCTTTCTTGAACATTTCCAGACCGACTGTCCTGAGGTCTCCGAGACTGTCTCAGTGACTGTTCTTCCTTGTCTCAGATTTCCACCTATTTAGTCCGCACTTTGCTCCTTATTAAATAAAGTTGTGGTGTTAGCCCTTCTCCAGTCCTCTTTCATCATCCCTGTATCCAGTGAGGATTGGACAGCGATGGTCAGTGTAAGGCAGTGGATTTTCTCTTGGCTTAGTACAACAGAACAGTATGTTAGGCCCTTTAATTATGTTAATCTCCTTCATAATTTCTCTCTCTGTAAGCCTATAACTCCCAATATTTGACACTTCATCATAGGGGACACTCCCTATTTTCGTACAGACAGTCAGGGGGCGACATCACCATATGATTTTGTCGAATTTAGTTTTAGTAAAGTCTCAAGCCAACTGCCTGGATTAACCAAAATGAAGAGATTTCCTGCTGCAGGTGTTATATTCATAAAATCATCACAAATTGGATTCTCATTGCAAAACTGCTCTGGACATGGCAGAGGCCGGAGATTTAGGGCCCCATTTTGTAGACAAACACCTGAGGGCCCCATTTTGTAGACAAGCGCCTGAGGTTCTGGTGGATGTATGGTGCAGGAGAGGGACATTATCTACCTCCAGGACTGGTAGAGGTGGCCATGACACTGCATCTGACAGCTTGGTCTGAGATTGATTCCGTGGTCTGTGAGATGTCAGCCTTCTTGGTGAATACCCAGCAGTGTATGAAAGATGCCTGTGACCTTCTCCACTCGACAGGGTAAGTGCCTGCATCTTCATTTTGTGTCATCTAGCTCACTCTACCTCTGTTACTGCACTCACCTCCCACTAAAGCTTATGTGCTTCCACTCCCACTGAATGCAGCACCTTCGCTCCTTCTCTCTCTAACCTCTTCCCTGTTCCTCTCCCTAACTCTGTTAGGTGTCTGTACTGCCTATTCAGAGACTCAGGACACAGCGCTGCCTTTCCCCCAACTATACCAGCACTAACAGCTGTGCCAACCATTTTTATCTCCCTTAATACCTTTTGGTAATTTTGTCATCCCGAAGTAGGGCAGAAAGAACCAAGAGGAATAAGAGTCTCCCCAATGTTCACCTCTTCACACTTAATGATCGTTTTTGCAGCTGAGAGCGGCGGGTGTTAGGCGGAAGTGAGGTCGGAGGGCAGAGGCTGTTGGTAAGTTTAGTGTGTTTCATGTAATTAGGTGTGTTCCAGAGAACTCGGAGGAAGGATGCAAAGCAGGACTTCCAGGGTGGTCATCTCCATTTTGATTCCGGCTCCGCGGGCTGGACATGGCAGGAACAGGGAGATAATGGACTTGAATGTGTTGCTGAGGAACAGGTGTAGGAATCAAGGATTTAAATTCTTGGATCGCTAGGGTATGTTTTGCGGTAAGGGTAAATTATGCAAGGGTAACGAGTTGCACCTTACTAGGTGGGGAACCAGCATTTTGGAGGCAGGCTTGCCACTGCAACACAGGTGTGTTCCAATTGAGTAATGGGGCGAGGGCAAAAAGAGGAAAGTGAGAATAAGTAAAGTTAAGAAAGACAACATAATGATGAAAGTATTCAAAATTAGTAAATTTGCTGATGACATAAAGCTGGGTGGCAGGGTGAAATGTGAGGAGGATGTTATGAGAATACAGGGTGACTTGGACAGGCTAGGTGAGTGGACAGATGCATGGCAGATGCAGTTTCAAGTGAATAAATTTGTGTTTACCCACTTTGGTCGCAAGAACAGGAATGCAGATTACAATTAAAATGGAATCCAGTTACGTAAAGGGGAATTAAAACGAGATCTCGGTGTTCTTGTACATCAGTCAATGACAGCAAGCAAGCGTGTAGGTACATCAAGCAGTGAAAAGATCTAATGATCTGCTGGGCTTCATATCAAGAGGAATTGAGTATAAGACCAAAGAGCTCCTTCTGCAGCTGTACAGGACCCTGCTGAAATCGGTCCTGGAGTATTATGTGTAGTTTTTGTGTCCACATTTGAGGAAGGATATTCTGGCAAATGAGGGAGTGCAGCATAGGTTCACGAGGACAATTTCGGGAATGGCGGGGTTATCATATGTGGAAAGATTGGAGTGACTGGGCTTGTATACACTTGTGTTTCGTAGGACGAGAGGGGATCTGATTGGGAGTATAAGATTATTAAAGGATTAGACACTCTGGAGGCAGGAAGCATGTTTTCCCAGATAGATGAATCCAGAACAGAGGGGATAGTTTAATAATAAAGGGTAAGCCATTTAAAACATAGTTGAGGAGAAACTTCTTCACCGACAAGTGGTGTATATATGGAATGTTCTGCAGTGGAGGCCAAGTTTCTGGATACTTTCAAGAAAGAGATAAATAGGGCACTTAAAGGCAGTGGGGATTAGGCAGGAACTAGATACTGATTTTGGATGGTCAGCCATGACCATAATGAATGGTGGTGCTGGCTCGAAGGGCCGAATGGCCGACTCCTGCACTTATTGTCCATTGCCTTTTGAAGAATCCTGACATTAAAATGCACGACAAGCTAACTGGTCCAAATTCCCGGATTCTTATCTGAGACGGCCCTTGACTGACTGTGTTGGGCACGGTAACTGATTTTGGACAATGATAACAAGCTTCCTGTGTTTGTGTCTGTGCTAAACAACAAGACAATACAGCAGTTGTGTGAGCCTGGCAGCTGTGGCTGAGGGGCAACACTGTAAATGGGACTGTAACGCTCGGTAATAATTCTGTGATCATACAAGTCATCTCAAAATGACAGTGCACAAAAACCCAGTGAGCGGCCCAGAGGTGCAGTCCATGATGTGTCCCTGAGCACAGTGTCCTTGCAGCAGCATTGCAATGAGATTTCACAGTGCACCGTGAGGCGCAACTTTGAAGTACAAAACTGTACTCTCAGTGTGTTGGATGTGTGCTGTGATGACATGGTAAAGCTGGCATGTGACAGATGCCAGCGCTGGTGTGTGAAGTATATGCACCCCCTGTCTCTGGGTGAGACTTTGTTACCCAAGATAGTCTTCCAGCGGAGCGAGGAGCGAGATGGTGTCACCAGTTACTACCTCTGACTTTAATGTCAAATTCATTATATTGAGTGTCCTCACAGTGGGAGAAATGACATGAAGTTTCAAATTAATGAAACGAGATCTGCATTAATCTGATTGTTATCTATTCATTCATTCATGTATTTATTTATTTAACTTACTTATCATATCTCCTTCAAACGTACCTCACGAGTAATTGTTTTTTCTACTCTTGTATAAAGCTCAAAGTATCCCACTCTCTATGCCT
>NW_025212188.1:21721-25522 GCF_004010195.1 Chiloscyllium plagiosum
TGTATCTGCAGCAGGTGGATTGGTGGGCAATTCTGAGTTTCCCTTTTATTGATTCCCTCATAACCTGCTGCAGATCTGTACAGCAGCCAGAGGTTCCAGCATCAATGCGGAGAACTATATTGACTATATAAGAAGGTGCTGCACCCTTTATATGGCTGTATGCTATCCGTGGGACAGAACCTACGAGAGGGGATGGTAATGTTTGCCAGGGACATAGCCTTGTTCACAGAAACCTGCTTTACAGACAATGTCTGAATGTTGCTTGATAAGTCTGGGGAAATTTTAAGGCAGGTCACCTTTTCATTTTGTATAATGAAGAGTTAATATCACGTTATTTCTTAAACATTTTAAAATAAGTCAAAATCATTGTTTTTTTCCAGTTAACAATTAAGGAAGTGAACAATAATTAAATTACAAGAGTACAAAACGAACTATTTCACAATTCAGTGACTGCAATAAACAACTGATTCATGTTCAGGTCAGTAAACGCACCATTTTGCTGGAGCAAAGCTTTTCAAAATGACTTTGAAAAAAGCCGAAGATCCGATAATGTGCAACTGGCCCTTACCACTACGTTCAAGACCCTGGAACCTTATCAAAGGGTTTAATGAAGTCACTGTATACCACGTCAACTACCCTACCCTCATATACATGCTTGGTCAACTCCTCAAACAATTCAATTAGGTTTATGTGATACGATCTGCCCTTGACGAAACCATGTTGACTATCTGAAATCAAACTGTTGCTTGCAAGATGATTATAAGTCTTATCTCTTATAATCCTTTCCAGAACCTTTCCTGCAGCAGAAGTAAGGCTCACTGGTCTATAATTACCTGCGTCATCTCTGCTGACCTTCTTGAACAAGGGCACAACATTTGTAATCCTCCAGTCCTCAGGTAGTAAACCTGAAGTCAATGACGACTCTAATATCAAAGCCAAAGGTTTGCTATCTCCTTTCTAGCTTCCTAGAGAATCCTTTGATAAATCCCATCGGTCCCAGGGGATATGTCTACTTTCCCTCCTTCGAGAATTGATAACAACTGGGTGTAACTAACCTCGATTCTTTCAAGTCTAATATCTCATACCTCATTCTTCTCCTCTATAATATTCTCCTTTTTCTGAGTGAAAATCGATTAGAAATGTTCGTTCCGCACCTCTCTGATCTCTACAGCGTCCACACTCAACTTCCCACTTCTGTCTTTGACGAAAATTAGACGGCTGGTTTGTAATGCAGATTAATGCTAACAGTGTAGGTTCAATTCCTGCACTGTCGGAAGTGACTATAAAGAACTGAACTTATCAACCTCTCCCTTAATTGCGACATGATCACGGTCCAGTTTAGCTAACATCAGTCATCTCTGTTTAACGAGAGAGAGCACCCCTTTCATGCCGGAAGAGTATGGTGCTTTACTGTTCCATTTCTCACCTTCAGCCTTACCAAGAAGCAAGCCCCCTCTCCCCCTGGGAACTGCAGCAGAGCTGCTCTGGGGCTGAGATGACTGCTCTCAACCAAACCTAACTATCCTCCTTTGTACCAGGTATAATTTGAAACAGTGTGCTGGTTTCCCTGATACCCACTTGCTTCAGTTTTGCTATTAATCCTTGACACCACACTTAATCAAATGCAGTTAGGGCAATGTGAAGCGCAGTCTTTATCACCTAATCTCTACAATTCAGCTGTCTGTTTTCTTGTCCATCTTTACACCAAGGCATCAATGATGTCAGGGAATGAAAGGCCGTAGCAGTACACAAACTGAGCTTCAAAAGCAGGTTCGTATTGAGGAAGTGCTATTTCATACCACTGTACTGACATATTTCATCACTTTATTAATGATAGGGATTAGATCAATGGGGCAGTCTCTGATCCCCTGATGTTTCGTCTCTGTGTATGCAGGTCACACCCGGATAGTTTCCCTCATTGTCAGGTAGATGCCAGTGTTGACGCCCAGCTGGAACAGCTTGAATGGAATGGGATCAGGGCACACAGCCATTGCATTGTCCAATCTTTCCAGCTGCTTGTAGATACTAGAAGAAATGAATCAAATCAAATGAAGACCTTTGTGCTGGGCTCTTTCATTATTGAGGAGGAGAAAGTGAGGACTGCAGATGCTGGAGATCGGAGCTGGAAAATGTGTTGCTGAAATCCTGAAGAAGGGCTTATGCCTGAAACGTCGATTCTCCTGCTCCTTTGATGCTGCCTAACCTGCTGCGCTGTTCCAGCAACACATTTTTCAGCTCTTTAATTATTGAGGAAGGTATATTGGTAGATTCCCTTCCTCCAGTGATTTTTTTGTTTGTCCACCATCATTCACCGAGACTGCATGTGACAGGATTGCAGAGATTAGGTCTGATTCGTTGGTTAGATCTGCTGATCACTTGCAAGTTACGCTTTTTAGTTAGTACGTGGACCTGCTTGGTAACCTCGCTCATTTTAAGGTGTACCTGGGACTGCTCTTGGCAAGCACTTCTATATTCTTCACTGAACATGGGTTTATTCCGTGGCTTGATGGTCAGGGTATAAGAAGCATATGTCAGGCAGTGACTGTAAAAATTGTACTAGTATACAAATATGCTACTCTTAGTAATGACCCGAATTTCCTCAAACAGCCCTGTGCTGAGTTACTAGATCTATTTAAAATCTATCCCGTATAGCACCGTGATAGCGTCACACCACATACAGAGGGTTTTGCAATGTAGAAGTGGGTCTTTGTCTCTGGAAATACTGTATGTGGTTACACTGATACCAATAATTTCATCGATCCCAATATGTCTGCAGCTGATAGTCTGGCGAGAACGTGGTCAAAATGTTTCATTCCCTCCCGACCAAAAGCAAACCAGTCTAGCAGCTATATCCTTTGGACCTGACCATGTCGAACAACAATGCTGCTGCTAATACCGTCTTCGTGCTGGTTTCGAAATGGTCCATCCAGTACAAATTCTCCATCTTTGTCTCTCGTTCAGTGCTTCAACCAAGCCTTGCTTAATGTGGTGGAACACTGATTCATCAGCTAAAGGTGAGAGTCAGCAAAAGATTTCCCTGTCAGTGCTTGATGTAACACCAGCAGGCTTCGTTGTGTCACATTGTTACTTGAGCAGTGTAGAAGATGGCTGTCCCAATTCTGACACTAACCCCGAGACATTAGGAACGTGGACTTTCCAAGGAGTGCGGATCTTTTCTTCACTGTCAACCGACGGACCTCTCATGTGGTGTGTGACTCTGACTCTCTGAATGTTGTGACTGGACTCTTCAAAGTCTCACGCCTTCAGCTGCTCTCAGTGCTTTGTCTGTTCAATAGATTTCTACAATGTGCTCTATATTAATTCACTGAGCAATTCCGCTTTTAGACTCTCCAACTGTATATCTGTATCGTTCTCTGTCATCTCCTCCAGCTGCCACATCTATCTCTATCCCAGTAACCATCCGTATCTCCACAATCTTCGCCAGCTACTGCAGCCCCATTTATCATTGTAAATTCATCCAGCATCTACACCTCTCCATATCTCTCTCAGTCCAATCAAGTACTACACACTTCGCTGTCTCTCTAACTTCGCTCCCTTCGCCAGCTCCTACACTGCAGTATGACATGTCTGGAATTGACCATAAAGAAGGAAGTAACTGAACACTTGAAAAAATATTGTCGTAAAGGGCAAGTTCTGCTGGACAGATCTGCTGGACTTCATTGAGGACGTAAAGAAGAAGTTCGACAGTGGGGATCCAATGGTTGTGATATATCTAGACTTTTAAAAAAGGTATTTGGGAAGATGTTGTTGTAAAGATGGATTTTGAAGGTTAGATACCAG
>NW_025212189.1:0-2291 GCF_004010195.1 Chiloscyllium plagiosum
CCCAGAGCCGTGTGGACAGTGAGTCACAGAGCCATGCAGACAGTGAGTCCCGGAGCAGTTTGGACAGTGAGACTCGTAGCAATGCAGACAGTGAGTCACGGAGCAGTGTGGATACTGTGTCCAGGAGCAGTGTGGACAGTGTGTCCCGGTGCAGTGCCGACAATGAGTCCCAGAGCAGTGCCGTTATTGAGTCCCAGAGCACGGTGGACAGTGAGTCCCGGTGCAATGTGGACAGTGTGTCCCGGAGCAGTGTGGACAGTCAGTCCCGGTGCAGTGTGGACAGTGAGTCCCGCTGCAGTGCAGAGAGTGAGTCCCAGAGCAATGTGGACAGTGAGTCCCGTAGCAGTGTGGACAGTGAGTCCCGGAGCAGTGTGGACAGTGAGTCACAGAACAGTGTGGACAGTGAGTCCCGGAGCAGTGTGGACAGTGAGTCCCGGAGTGTGCGGACTGTGAATCCTGGAGCAGTGTGGACAGTGGGACCCTGAGTATTGTGCACAATGAGACCCGGAGAAATGTGGACAGTGAGCCGTAGAGTAGTGTGGACAGTGAGACCCGGAGCAGTGTGGACAGTGAGTCCCAGAATAGTGTGGACAGTAAGTCCCAGAGCAGTGTGGATACTGAGTCCCAGGGCAGTGCGGATACTGAGTCTCAGAGCGGTGTGTACAGTGTGTCCCGGTGCAGTGTGGACAGTGAGACCTGGAGCAGTGTGAACAGTGAGTCCTGGAGTAGTGTGGACAGTGAGTCCCGGAGCAGTGTGGACAGTATGTCCAGGAGCAGTGTGGACAGTGACTCCCAGTGCAGTGCAGACAGTGACTCCCGGTGCATTGCAGACAGTGAGTCTCGGAGCAGTGCGAACAGTGAGTCCCGGTGTAGTGCGGACAGTGAGTCCTGGAGTAGTGTGGGCAGTGAGTCCCGGAGCAGTTTAGACAGTAAGTCCCGGAGCCACGTGGACAGTGAGTCCCGGCGCAGTGTGGACTGTGAGTCACGGAGCAGTGCGGACAGTGAGACCCAGCGCAGTGTGGACAGTGAGCCCCGGAGCCGGATGGACAGTGAGTCCCGGAGCAATGTGGATAGTGAGTTCCCAAGCAGTTTTGGACAGTATGTCCAGGAGCCACGTGGACAGTGAGTCACCGAGCAGTGAGGACAATGAGTCCCAGAGCCATGTGGACAGTGAGTCCCGGTGCAGTGTGGACAGAGAGTCCTGGTGCAGTGCGGACAGTAAGTCCCGGAGCAATGTGGACAGAGAGTCCTGGTGCAGTGTGGACTGTGAGTCCCAGAGCCATGTGGACAGTGAGTCCCGGAGCAGTGTGGACAGAGAGTCCTGGTGCAGTGCGGACAGTAAGTCCCGGAGCAGTGTGGACAGAGAGTCCTGGTGCAGTGTGGACAGTGAGTCCCAGAGCCATGCGGACAGTAAGTCCCGGAGCAGTGTGGACAGAGAGTCCTGGTGCAGTGTGGACTGTGAGTCCCAGAGCCATGTGGACAGTAAGTCCCGGAGCAGTGTGGACAGAGAGTCCTGGTGCAGTGCGGACAGTAAGTCCCGGAGCCACGTGGACAGTGAGTCACTGAGCAGTGAGGACAGTGAGTCCCAGAGCCATGTGGACAGTGAGTCCCGGTGCAGTGTGGACTGTGAGTCACAGAGCAGTGCAGACAGTAAGTCCCGGAGCAGTGTGGTCAATGAGTCCCAGAGCCATGTGGACAGTGAGTCCCGGTGCAGTGTGGACTGTGAGTCACAGAGCAGTGCGGACAGTAAGTCCCGGAGCAGTGTGGACAGAGAGTCCTGGTGCAGTGCGGACAGTGAGTCGCGGGGCAGTGTGGACAGTGAATCCTGGAGCAGTGTAGACAGTGAGTCCTGGAGCAGTGTGGACAGTGAGTCCCTGAGCAGTGCGGACAGTGAGTCCCGGAGCAGTGTGGACAGTGAGTCCCGGAGCAGTGTGGACAGTGAGTCCTGGAGCAGTGTGAACAGTGAGTCCAATTGCAGAATGGACAGTGAGTCCCAGAGCAGTGTGGACAGTGAGTCCCGGAGCCATGTGGACAGTGAATCCTGGTGCAGGGTGGACTGTGAGTCCCGTTGCAGTGTGGACAGTGAGACCCGGAGCAGTGTGGACAGTGAGTCCCAGAATAGTGTGGACAGTGAGTCCCGGAGCAGTGTGGATACTGAGTCCCGGAGCAGTGCGGATACTGAGTCCCGGAGCAGTGTGGACAGTGTGTCCCGGTGCAGTTTGGACAGTGAGTCCTGGAGCAGTGTGGACAGTGAGTCCCGGAGCAGTGCGGACAGTGTGTCCCGGTGCAGT
>NW_025212189.1:3568-10869 GCF_004010195.1 Chiloscyllium plagiosum
GAGCAGTGTGGACAGTGAGTCCTGGAGCAGTACGGAGAGTGAGTCCGAGAACAGTGTGTACAGTGAGCCCCGGTGCAGTGGAGACAGTGAGTCGAGGAGCCATGTGGACAGTGAGTCCTGGCGCAGTGCGGACAGTGAGTCCGAGAGCAGTGTGAACAGTGAGTCCCAGTGCAGTGTGGACAGAGTGTCCTGGTGCAGTTTGGACAGTGAGTCCCAGAGCAGTGTGGACAGTGAGACCCGGAGCAGTGTGGACAGTGAGTCCCGGAGCAGTGTGGACAGTGAGTCACAGAGCAATGTGGACAGTGAACCACGGAGCAGTTTGGACAGTGAGTCCCAGAGCAGGGTGTGGACAGTGAGTCCCGGAGCAATGTGGACAGTGAGTCCCAGAGCAGTGTGGACAGTGAGTCCCGGAGCAGTGTGGACAGTGAGTCCTGGAGCAGTGTGGACCGTGAGTCCTGGAGTAGTGCGGACATTGAGTCACGGAGCAGGATGCACAGTGAGACCCGGAGCATTACGGACAGTGAGTACCGGAGCGGTGTGGGCAGTGAGTCTCGTAGCAGTGTAGAGAAGAGTCACGGATCAGTGTGGACAGTGAATCCCGGAGCAGTGCGGACAGTGAGTCCCGGAGCAGTGTGGACAGTGAGTCCCGGAGCAGTGCGGACAGTGAGTCCCGGAGCAGTGCGGACAGTGAGTCACGGATCAGTGTGGACAGTGAGTCCCGGAGCAGTGCGGACAGTGAGTCCCGGAGCAGTGTGGACAGAGAGTCCTGGTGCAGTGCGGACAGTGAGTCGCGGGGCAGTGTGGACAGTGAGACCCCGAGCAGTGTGGACAGTGAGTCCCGGAGCAGTGTGGACAGTGAGTCCCGGAGTGTGCGGACTGTGAATCCTGGAGCAGTGTGGACAGTGGGACCCTGAGTATTGTGGACAATGAGATCCGGAGAAATGTGGACAGTGAGCCGTAGAGTAGTGTGGACAGTGAGACCCGGAGCAGTGTGGACAGTGATTCCCGGAATAGTGTGGACAGTAAGTCCCAGAGCAGTGTGGATACTGAGTCCCGGAGCAGTGCGGATACTGAGTCTCGGAGCAGTGTGTACAGTGTGTCCCGGTGCAGTGTGGACAGTGAGACCTGGAGCAGTGTGAACAGTGAGTCCTGGAGTAGTGTGGATACTGAGTCCCTGAGCAGTGTGGACAGTATGTCCTGGAGCAGTGTGGACAGTGACTCCCAGTGCAGTGCAGACAGTGACTCTCGGTGCAGTGCAGACAGTGAGTCCGGGAGCAGTGCGGTAAGTGAGTCCCGGAACAGTGCGGACAGTGAGTCCTGGAGTAGTGTGGACAGTGAGTCCCGGTGCATTGTGGACAGTGAATCCCGGTGCATCGTGGACAGTGAGTCCTGGAGCAGTGTGGATACTGAGTACCAGAGCAGTGTGGACACTGAGTCCCGGTGTAGTGCAGACAGTGAGTCCTGGAGCAGTGCGAACAGTGAGTCCCGGTGTAGTGCGGACAGTGAGTCCTGGAGTAGTGTGGGCAGTGAGTCCCGGAACAGTTTGGACAGTAAGTCCCGGAGCCACGTGGACAGTGAGTCCCAGAGCAGGAAGGACAGTGAGTCCTGGAGCAGTGCGAACAGTGAGTCCCGGTGTAGTGCGGACAGTGAGTCCTGGAGTAGTGTGGGCAGTGAGTCCCGGAGCAGTTTGGACAGTAAGTCCCGGAGCCACGTGGACAGTGAGTCCCAAAGCAGGAAGGACAGTGAGTCCCGGAGCAGTGTGGACAGTGAGTCCTGGAGCAATGCGGACAGGGAGTCCCGGAGCAGGGTGGATAGTGAGTCCTGGAACAGTGTGCACAGTGAGTCCCGGAGCAGGGTGGATAGTGAGACCAGGTGCAGTGTGAACAGTGAGTCCCGGAGTAGTGTGGACAGTGAGGCCCAGAGCAGTGTGGATACTGAGTCCCGGAGCAGTGTGGACAGTCCCAACATGACCATCTGTAGCCTCTGCCATTGTCAAAATGAACCACACCATAAGTTGTTAGAATAACAACTCTGCTGCCGCTTGGAAAGCCTGCAGCCCAGAGGAGTCAGCATTGAGACCCCCAGTTACAGTTAACCTCCCTTCCCATCAGGCGACTCCTTTCCCAGCCACTTCCCATCACTTCAACTGTTTCCTGGCACCAACTGGATTCATTGCTCCCTTTGACCAAACAGATTTCACCCTTCCCTTATTTCTACTTCACCACCCTGCCCCTGCCTCCCGCTTTATTTGCAGCACACGTCTCTCACACACCCAGTCCGGAAAATGGGCTGCATCCAAAATTCGACTTCTCCACTTTTTATGCTGCTTGGCTTTCTGCGCTTCCCCCAGCCTTTTTAGGGTAGAGAATTACATAGGTTCACTAGTCTCTGGGAAAGGCCATTCCTCCGTGAATCTGTCCTAAATCTACTCCCTCTAATCTTGAGGCGATATCCCCCCCAGTCCTATTCTCAACCACCAGCTGAAAACAATTGCCAGCCTCCATCTTATCTATCCATTTTATAATCTTACATGCTTCCACAAGACCTCCCCCCCAACTCTACTAAATTCGAGCGAGTACATCTCCAGGTGGCTCAACCTCTACTCATAAGAAACCCCGCTCATCTCCGAATCAATATGGTGAGCCTCCTCTGCACTGCCTCCAAAGCCAATATGATGAAAGGCAATATTTTGTTAGCCATCCTAATTGCCCCTGGTACCTGCAAATCAACTTTCAGACAATAATGTATAAGCACTCCACATCCACCTGCAAAATTGCATGCGGTAATATTTCACCATTAAAATAATACGCTGACTTACTTCCAAAGTGGATAGCCTCACACTTGCAAACATTATACGACATCTACCAGATCCTTGCTAACTCACTTACCCTGTCTACATTTGTCTGCAGACCCTCCACATCCTCTTCACAGCTTGCTTTTCTACTCGGCGTCATTAGCAAACCTGGTCACACTGCATACGGCTTCCCTTTCCAAATCATTTACATATATCACGAACAGTTGCAGGCACAACACTGACCCTTGATTACACATATTTAAACAAATCCTGACCAGGCCTTTAGCTATGAAGCATTCACTCATCATCACAATCCTCCTCACTTAGCCTACACTAAATCTTCACCTTTACCTTTTTTTAAGTTGAACTTCCTCTCTAATAGCAAACGTCTGAAGTTCAAACACTCTCTCTCTCTTCGTTATACTTCTCTGTCTGATTTTCTCCTCTCTCTTTCTCCAGTTCTTCTGTTAAGGCGTTCCTCTCATTTTCTTTTCCTCCTGCTTCTTATTGCAATTGTACCTATTCCATTTCCTTCTCATGTGCAAGTCATGTCATTTTCCACTAAATTTTACACCATTCCAAAGACTCCAATGGCATTTCCTGCAATTATAAATGTCGGGCTATTGTGAAAAATACCTTCCCTTTTCACACGAGCAAAGGCAACTCAACTCCAGCGCAACTTTCCTAATAATGCATTCAATCAGGGTTTCCTGGTTTTATATTGAACCGGCCAAGTTACCTTCTGTGATTTTCACACTGGACACCATGATCTCTCTTCATCTCAGAGATTTACTTCACATCAAGTTTGTTGCAAGACAAAAAGGAGTGGACAAGACAATGAGTTAAAATTCCTGTATCCGATTGAAATAACATATAAATGCATGCGATGCAATTTGAAATGCGGCATAACTACACAGGCATTTGCTAATCTATTCACTCCTCACTGACTGAGAAGGCAGTCTGAACATTCTCATGCATTATGAAATACACTTTGAGTTTGAATAATATGAAAACATTAATATCAAATCTTCAGATGAAGGAAAACGTGTTGCCTTTAAGCAATGCTGGTTGGTGAGTTTCTTCGGTGTTTTATTATGGAGTGTTGTCTGACATCCTGGAAGCCGTTTCGATGATAAGACATATGGTTTGAAGATGAAAGCATTGATTAGCAAGAAACAGATGATAGCAACTCAGACCAGAATGGGCAACAGCTGCGAGAATTGGATAATAAATCTCCTTCGCCAGTATGATACTGGTTTCCCCATTTTTCTGAGAGCGTACGATTTCTGTATATTCTGGAAGACTCAAAGACAGTAAAAGTAGCTCATATTTATATGGATACGGAATATCCAAGGAGAATTTTTTTGGAGCAATCATCATAGAAATGTGCTAATGGCAGTTATTTTATACCCCTGGGATATATGATATTTCGATGCAATGTGCAGCAAATAACAAGTGAAGCCCAGAGTAGTGAGAGCGAGTGTTAATCTATATACCTGGTGATGGGAATTCCTCTCAGATACAATAACAATATGTCTGCCCTAACCGTGTTAGGGATCTGGAGGTGGAGCTGGATGACTTTCAGATCATTCAGAAGGCAGACGGGATTATTGAGAGAAGTTACAGGGAGGTCGTCTCACCTCAGGAATGCGGAAAAGGCAGATTGTTGACAGGGGATGGAAAGGGAACTGGCAGGTAGTGCAGTGATCCCTGTGGTCATTCCCCTCAACAACAAATATACTGTTTTGGATACTGCTGGGGGTTATGAGTTACCAGCGGTAAGCCATAGCGTACAGGACTCTGCCACAGGAGGATCAGGAAAAAGGTGGGTGAATTCGCAGCATGTTTGGAACCTGGGACTTCGATGTTGTGGCCATTTCAAAGACATGGATGGAGCAGGGGCAAGAATGTTTGTTGCAGGTTCTGGGGTTTAGATGTTTCATGTAAGAGCAGGGAAGGTGGTGAAAGAGGTGGAGGCGTGGCAATGTTAGTTCAAGGACGGTATTATGGTGGCAGAAAGGACATTTGAGAACACATCTACTGAGATAGTATGGGCTAAGATTAGACACAGGAGTAGAGTGGTGCTGGAAAAGCACAGCAGTTCATGCAGCATCCGGGGAACAGGAAAATCGATATTTCGGGCAAAAGCCCTTCATCAGGATCCTGATGAAGGGCTTTTGCCCGAAACGTCGATTTTCCTGCTCCTCGGATGCTGCATGAATTGCTGTGCTTTTCCAGCACCACCCTACTCTAGAATCTGGTTTCCAGCGTCTGCAGTCATTGTTTTTATCTGAGATTAGGAACAGGAAAGTAGAGGTCACCTTGTTTTTCTATAGGCCTCCAAATAGTTCCAGACATT
The DNA here is from genome assembly GCF_004010195.1 of Chiloscyllium plagiosum. Classification (NCBI taxonomy): domain Eukaryota; kingdom Metazoa; phylum Chordata; class Chondrichthyes; order Orectolobiformes; family Hemiscylliidae; genus Chiloscyllium; species Chiloscyllium plagiosum. The sequence continues at coordinate 8,722 of NW_025212189.1, forward strand.
CTGGATAGGAGTGATAGTAACTGGGTAGTTGTCACTGGGGTCTTTAACTTTCCAAATATCGACACCACAACAGCCTGCGAAACTGAAAAAGACAATCATGTTCCTACTGTCTACGTCCTGTGAGCCAGCCAGTCGGCTAGCCATTATTTTTCATAATAATGTTTGATATAGCAGCCGATCAAATTTCATTGTGCAAGTTACATACAGTGCATTTGCTCACTTCACTTTATGTACAGCATAAACGGAATCTTTGAAGAAAGCTAATAACTTAGGTAAACGCCATTTCATCGGGTAATTCACTGGAGCAGAGCAAGAAGGATAACCAAAGTTGCACCTCGGCACAGGATATCACACAAAGATTGGAGGGGGATGTGGAGGTGGGTGGTGATGTTTTTATTAGATTTATTCTGTAAGTATTATTTCATCTGTATGACTGGGCTGCGTTATTGCTTGATGAATCTCGGTATTGAAACCAGTTCTTAAGATTTATTCAGGAGGAGTTCGCACGTAAACATGACTGAGATTGCCATGACCATTTCAAGTATCGGAGGCCTGGCAGTTTTCTTCCTTTATTGCAAATTCTTGTCATACTGATCTAAACCAGCCTAATGCTCGTTCAACCAGGTTGTTGTGGGTTTGAGTCTCAGATAGGCTGGACACGTTAAAGGCACCCATTTCCTTCCCTGAAATGCTAAGAGTGAACTTAATGTTTTTGCAATGTTCATAATGACTAGAAAACCACTGTGAACTGGATCTTCATCCTTGATTTTTGTCGAATTCAGATTCCACTCAATGCAAGAACTTCACTTGATTATTTGTGGTGTCAATTGTCATTTTGCCATCATTTTCCCTGAAGCGATGAACTTTAAAAAGCAGGATAAATCGGTGCTGGTTATTCAAATACTGATGATGAGTCGTTAATGGTAGTTAATAAGCAAAAAAAAGCAAATCTAAGCAATAAATATGTGGCTCTGTCTTCACTACTGATTTTAGAAAGCCTTGCTGGAGCAGCCAAAATTTAGAAATGGAAAGCAAGAAATGGAAACTTGTTTGCAATTGAATGAACGAGGTGAGAGGTTTTCAGATACATTTAGGTTGAATCTGGGATGATGAACGACTTTGTTAGTAAAGTAGAAGACACATTGTTACTAATTTTCCAATATTGCTCAATTCATATTCTGGCTGAACACTCAAAATCCAAAGTTAATTGGGAAACGTCAGCATCATTTAACAAATGATGAACGAAGCTGCCCAGCTTTTTTTTGCTTTAAGTTGGAATGGCCAATTGACCTGACCTGCACATCTTTGGACTGTGGGAGGAAACCTGAGCACCCGGAGGAAAACCACGCACGGGGGGAGAATGTGCAAACTCCACACAGACAGTCCCCCGAGGCTGGAATCGAACCTGGGACCCTGCTGCGGTAAGGCAGTGGCGCTAACCACTGAGCCACCATGCTGCCCCAACACAGATGGTCACAAACCAAACGAAAAATCAGTGACCTTCGGATGTTAGATATCAGAAATAAGTAATTTGTTGGATTAAAAACAACTCAGCAGGTCTGGCAGCATCTGTGGAGAGAAAGAAGAATCAGTATTTCAGAATTAGTGACCCTTCTCTAGCCTCTTCTACCGAGCAGAGTTTGTTTTTGTTGCAGACTTTATAAGTCTCTCATTGCACTGAAAGTCAATGAAGTAGCAGCAATCGATTCAGTGTTGTTGGGAAGCATCAGATGACTCCTAAGTTTGAAAATCTTCAATATGGCAATAATCAGAGAAATTAACGCAATTGTGGCTGAAATTGGAAGGCTTTGAAATGTCCTGAACGGGGGTGGGGGGCACCAGCTGCATTTTAAACAGAGAATGTGTGCAGTTTAGTCTTCTTACTTGATATACGATGTACTGGCACTAAACGAGGTGCACAGGAGGTTCACTAAGTTGATTCCAGAGGGGTCTGCCTTATAGAACATAGAATATAGAAGAATACAGCGCAGTACAGGCCCTTCGGCCTCGATGTTGCGCCGATCCAAGCCCATCTAACCTACATTAGCCCACTATCCTCCATATGCCTATCCAATGCCCGCTTAAATGCCCATAATGAGGGAGAGTCCACCACTGCTACTGGCAGGGCATTCCACGAACTCACGACTC